>NW_021229463.1:0-682 GCF_002162155.2 Triticum dicoccoides | reverse complement strand
GATGAACCAGACCTGACTCAACTCTAAGCAGTAGCAGGCATGACAAACAAGCATGAATGAGTAGGCACAACAGGGCTCAAACAATTCCTACTCATACTAGTGGGTTTCATCTATTTACTGTGGAATGACAGGTCATGCAAAGGATAAAGGGGTTCAGCTACCGCAGCAAGTAACAGATGAATCGTTGTTGTCCTAATGCAGTAAAAGAGAGCAGGAGCGAGAGAGTAGGATTGTATCGGAATGAACAAGGGGGTTTTGCTTGCCTGGCACTTCTGAAGATAGCATTGAGTCTTCATCAGTGTCAACGATCACATCATCGGTATCACGTCTATCGAGAGGGGACAAATACCGGCAACACAGAAGGAAACACAAGCAATGCAATGCACAACATGATGCATGATCATGACATGGCAAAATGAATGTGTTTTGGACTAATGCAACTAGCAACAGATTAAATGAAGTTGGTTTGTATACAAGATTCAAATTCAAACTCCATATGTGATTATTCAAATGCCATTTAATTGATTTGTGCTAAACAGCACCTATAAGTTGTTCTAACATGCATGAAAATGGTACAGATGGATTCCTTGAATTTTTCTGATAATTTTTCATATATAAATTATTTAATTTGGAGTTACGGTTAATTTTCTATGATTTTTAGAAGTTTATACAATTTTCTGGA
>NW_021229462.1:0-1346 GCF_002162155.2 Triticum dicoccoides | reverse complement strand
ATCTACAAAGGTATGTAGATGCATCTAATCACTCGTTGCTAGATGAACTCCTAGATGATCTTGGTGAAACGAGTAGGAAAATTTTTGTTTTCTGCAACGTTCCCCAACAGTGGCATCATGAGCTAGGTCTATGCGTAGTTCTTCTTGCGCGAGTAGAACACAATTTGTTGTGGGCGTAGATTTGTCAACTTTCTTGCCGTTACTAGTCCTTTCTTGCTTCAGCGGTATTGTGGGATGAAGCGGCCCGGACCAACCTTACACGTACGCTTACGTGAGACCGGTTCCACCGACTAACATGCACTAGTTGCATAAGGTGGCTGGCGGGTGTCTGTCTCTCCTACTTTAGTTGGAGCGGAATCGATGAATAGGGTCCTTATGAAGGGTAAATAGAAGTTGACAAATCACGTTGTGGCTTTAACGTAGGTAAGAAAATGTTCTTGCTAGAACCCTAATTCAGCCACGTAAAACTTGCAACAACAATTAGAGGACGTCTAACTTGTTTTTGCAGCAAGTGGTTTGTGATATGATATGGCCAAAGTTGTGATGAATGATGAATGATCTATATGTGATGTATGAGATGTTCATGCTATTGTAATAGGAATCACAACTTGCATGTCGATGAGTATGACAACCGGCAGGAGCCATAGGAGTTGTCTTTATTCTTTTATATGACCTGCGTGTCATCAAGAACGCCATGTAAATTACTTTACTTTATTGCTAAACGCGTTAGACATAGTAGTAGAAGTAATAGTTGGCGAGCAACTTCATGGAGACACGATGATGGAGATCATGATGATGGAGATCATGGTGTCAAGCCGGTGACAAGATGATCATGGAGCCCCAAGATGGAGATCAAAGGAGCTATGTGATATTGGCCATATCATGTCACATTTATTATTTGATTGCATGTGATGTTTATCATGTTTTGCATCTTGTTTACTTAGAACGACGGTAGTAAATAAGATGATCCCTCAAAATAAATTCAAGAAGTGTTCCCCCTAACTGTGCACCGTTGCGACAGTTCGCTGTTTCAAAACACCACGTGATGATCGGGTGTTTTATTCAGACGTTCACATACAACGGGTGTAAGACAGATTTACACATGCAAACACTTAGGTTGACTTGACGAGCCTAGCATGTACAGACATGGCCTCGGAACACAGAAGACCGAAAGGTCGAGCATGAGTCGTATAGAAGATACGATCAACATGAAGATGTTCACCGATGTTGACTAGTCCGTCTCACGTGATGATCGGACACGGTCTAGTTAACTCGGATCATGTAATACTTAGATGACTGGAGGGATGTCTAATCTAAGTGGGAGTTCACTAATAATTTGATTAGTT
>NW_021229461.1:0-4420 GCF_002162155.2 Triticum dicoccoides | reverse complement strand
GGGAGATGCTTAGGGAGGTGTTTAGAAAAATAAACCGAGTTTTTTTGAAGCATCGGTGTCTATTTCTATAGGAGAGACGCTTAGTTAAGTGTCTATCCTGTACAAATAAACACCGGTGCTTAAGGAAGTCCTGATTTATTTCTCTAAGCACCTCTCCTAAGCACCTCCCATTATACAAGGCCTTATTTGATGCTCTTTGCGTCAACCGCCGGCGCGTCGCACAGGCTAGCAAGCGAGCAGCGATGCGATGGGCCGGCCCATTTTTTGCGCGTACAACCGCAACTAGCCAGCCTGTGCTTTTTTACTGGTTTTCCTGTTTTCTTTTGTTTTTTCTGTTTCTGTTTCTTTTTCTTCTTTTTCATTTCTTTTGTTTTTTCTATCGACAACCCGTTGGCCCCCAAGCACCAGGCCACAAAATAGCCCTTAGATCCAGAGGCCGTTTCAGTTTCACTTGTACCAATCCTAAATAAGCCTCTTGTGGTTTTGTCGCACAACTTCGACTTATAATTATTTACAGTCCACCTACTACCTAGGGCTAGTTTCACTTCATGATCTTGTTTTCCATCCCGACCTGCATCACTGGACTTTTAGATTGGATTTTCTGGTGGTAGCACTTAATCCTCACATAATGCAAATTACTTAATCCTCACTCTATCAGTTAAGTAACTATGCTGTAGCATTCTTCAAGGTAAAACAAGCATTCAAATTCGCACTCTGATTGTATTTTCTTAACTATGTTGTAGCATTTGTTTCCAAGGTAACACAAGCATTCAAATTTGCACTCTGATTATATTTTCTTACCTATGCAGTAAGACTTGTTTTCAAGGTAACACAAGCATTGAAACTTGCACATGTTTATTCAGTACTGCCACGAAGTGGCTGCAGTGTTCATTCTTAGAAAATGCTATCACAACCAAATTGCTTAACTCTTTCAGTATCTAAGTTCCTGATATAATCATATATTCTTGTAGCAGACCCAGTTCTTAAGAAGTCATGCTACATCCATGTACAGCTTGTGTGGTAGGTATCACAGATCCTTCAGACTACCATGATTAAAATTCAAGAATTGTACAAGTACATACTGCCGTACCTTTGGGTCCAGCCAGGGGGTTCAGGATTAATCTCGCCAATCGACTACTTGGATGCCCATGGTGAACCTCCTCCCTCCGCAGCCGCTGCCCCCTGCGCCTCACAGATCTGCCCTTCGGCGTTCAACGACAACGTTTGCTCGGCAACTGGTTTGGTCATCGGACAATCTAACGACCCCATCAGGACGTCGCTGTGATTAACAGCCTCCAACACGGTTAATCTTCTAGTACAAAAGAAAGAAATGGGAAATCGATAATGGCTCAGAAGCAAAACTCAAATGCGACCAGAGACAACTGCCGCACGCGCTGCCCTAGAGCGCCTTGACGTACATGCCCGCCCTGCCCCTGACGGGGTCTAGCTCGGCCACCGTCATCAGCGCCTGTTGGCAGCTGAGTACCGCCCACTCCTGCAGCTACCATAATATTGCCTAAAAAATATACGTATATTTATACCATAATATTTCCTAAAGAAAAACAAAACTGAGACGAGGGGAAATAATTTCAAAGCACATTACTAACATGACCCAACATGCAAAATAACCATCAATAATACTCTGTAGACATATTTTTAAGCCATACCAACACAGCTGGATATCATAATGCATCTTTAGACAAATTCACAGGCAATGTATTTTTTCGGCCACATAGATCATCAATACCGGATCAGGCACGAGACACATCAAGCAGAAGCAAAATATACATATATGTAAGCATCAGCAATACAGAAATTCAGAGAATGAAATAGGAGAGATGATTCTTGTGATGGATTACTATGTGACATAATGATTAATGGAGTTACTCCTGTTTCAGCTTGCTCAACAAGAAGGTTGCAAATGGCATCACACATTGCCTGAAAGACATTAATCAAGCACATCTCAGATGATACACCAAATATCATTCTTTGTTAAAGATGCATAAACAATGGGATTGCCCTTACCAAAATTCAACATAGCAAGCCTGATGCAAATTACTAGACCAGAACACAAAAGAGTTGCTGTTACATGCATATGCAAAAAACTAAGCTCTAAAATTTATAGAGATGCTATTCTCTTGCTAAGCTCTTAAATTTTTCTTCCGGAACAGAGATACTATTCTTTTGCTAAGCTCTTAAATTTATACACAGTTTTGATAGAAACATGTGATACCTCCCTTGCTTATTGCTGATACTGCAACTGCAGTTTATATGAGTCTACTTTTGTGCTTCCATACACCTGTTATGAAGCATTCATCTTGACAAAAAATACAAAGGATGACATATGACTCTTCTACCAATTCTAGAACTTGTTCCTTTCTAAACGAAGCATCAATCAAAAAGTCATGTCAAATTTGAACCAAAACACAAATCAAACATCATACAGAGGGAGAGAGGTCAGAGGGGAGGGAAGGACTGCGAGCAGGTCACACCTAAGGTAGATCACGAGCGCCAAAATCCTACATGAGGCAGCATGGTGCAGAACAAACTATCGGGAAATTCGTGGATGCCATAATACTTAGAAATGTTGCCTGAAATGGAAAGGTTGCCTAATTTTTTTTTCATCTAAAGCACTTTTAAATCTAAAACAATGGAATACAGATAGCAGGGAGATGAGAATGTATTAATTCATAAACCAGGAACACTAACTGGGCTTACACACGATGCCTACCCTTGAAAACCCGATGACTATTTTCTGCAGAAAAATCACACAATGAAATGGTATCAATGCATATGGGGAAATTGCATATCATAGGGTGGAAGTGGAGAAACCAATCACATACCTTGGCATTGACAAACTTGGCTATCCCAAAAGTTTGTAAGCATAGAGCTCTTCTATCTGAACCAAAACCCAATCAACAACACAAGAGTCTAGAGTCCGCAATGTGTGCACCGCCTAGAACTCGGGCCTCACTGCTTCATCCCTCCGCCGCTAGCCTAATGACCGTCCCTACTCCACCTCCACCGTGAAGTCCCTGTTGCCCTGGTCTCCCACGGCGACGACATGCGTCTAATCCGGGCAAGGGGGCGAGCAATGGGGAGGCGAGAAGGAAAACAAGAGGTACAAGAGGAGTCGGGATAGGAGGTGGAGATGGACGATGGACGATGGCGGACGAGGGGTGGAGGAGGGACAGATGTGGTGGTTGTGATGGGAGGCTAGGGTTCAAATGGGGTTTGCATGCAGCAGCGGAGACGCCCACGACGAGCCGCACGACACCAATAGGGAGAAAGAACGAGCCCACCGGTCATAATACTAAAAACTAACCATGCGGTGAAAACTGGCAGAACAATCAGATGGCCATGACGAACCAGTTGACCAAAAGCAGCTCTATCGAATGGCCAACCAACCTTCAATCTGGGGGAGCACCGGGAGGCCGAGTTGGCGAGCCTCATTATAGGTTAGAATGTTGATGACATGGTTTGTCATCTTCATCACTCTCTATATGGCTCTAAGCAAACCCCTTTTGCCTGGTTTGAGCGCTTCGCCCCAGTGGTGATTGCTGCTGGTTTTTGGCAAGTGCTCATGATCCAACACTTTTGGTCAACCATTCAACTTGTGGTTGAAAACTTCTACATGTCGATCATCACTAGCGACGACTCTAAGTACATTGCCTTTTGAAGGCTCATCATAGTGAATTTCTTATGTATGATCTTAGTCCTCTTCGCCACTTCTTGAGATTGAGGATTCTTCTACCTCTAATGGCTTCTTTATTTCTTGCACTTTCGGTCCACCATTCAACTTGTGGTCGAACACTTCTACATGTCGATAATCACTGGCGATGAAGTACATTGCGTTTGTGAAGGCTTGTCAGAGTGAATTTGTTATGTGTGATCTCCGTCCTCTTTGCTACTTCCTTGAGATTGAGGTTTCTTCTACCTCTAATGGCTTCTTTATTTCCTGCACTTTCGGTCCACCATTCAACTTGTGGTCAAACACTTCTACATTTCGATCATCACTGGCGATGAAGTACATTGCCTTTGTGAAGGCTCATTAGAGTGAGTTTCTTATGTATGATCTTGGTCCTCTTTGCTACTTCCTTGAGATCTTGCTCGTGTTGCTTTTACTGATGAGCGCACTATTGAGACTCCTATGAAGTCAACATCCACCTTTGTGTCCACCTCCACTCCCTGCCAATCTGGATGGGCATCCTTTGCCTTGCTGCGGGTTGCTATGGGCTCTGTCTCAATCCCACATCCCGTGTTCCCTTGTTGTGCGACACCATAACCGCACGCTCGAGCACCACCAATGGTGAGCACGAGCTCGGACAGTCGACGTGTACCTGGATTATGAACGGGACGAGCCGACGACAGGCGCTACCTAAAGCCGGGGCCAAGGGCACACAGTAGGAGAACCTGGGGT
>NW_021229460.1:0-735 GCF_002162155.2 Triticum dicoccoides | reverse complement strand
CCCCGACTCCGGGGAGTGTCGCCCCGTCGACCCTCCTGCCGGCCCCTGCTGAGGCATGGCCGCCTCATCAGCAAGCTGGCCTCTGCCCCTCCTGCGCTGCGCCCCTGCCGGCCTCGCCGAAATTCATCAAGTTCAGCACCGCCGCGCCTTCTGACCTCCCTTGTTAACCGCGTCGTCGCCGTTCGTCTTCAACCGCGGGACCACTACTTCATCATCCACCTCGGCTCTGGCCACCATGGACACCTCATGCCCAAGATCTTCCTCCTATGTGGTGTAGAGCTGCACCACCACCACCTCGAGGCCCCTTGGAGTCTTTGTTTCGGAACGCCAAGGAGCCGATGGCACTAGGGTGCGCTAAGTTCCACTAATGTTGACCCCGGACATCTACGATACGTGGACCTCTACGATTGATGTGGAACCGTCAAGTACAACTACTCTACGTTGATACGGGAATCACTACCGTGGCAAGAACCGAGACCGGCAAGTCCGAAGACCCCATGAACCACGACATTTGACGCATAGTGCCACTACTTTTGCCATGTACATCTACCGTCGCCGGTGATCCATGTAGCACAAAAGCGAGATGTGTACCACTACTTCCCCTATCGCCGTGAGTACCTCTACCGACCCCGACCATCGGAGGATGTACGACTACCGTCGCCAAGACCGGTGGACCATACCACGTCAAGTTCCACTACCGTCACGAGTACCACTACCGTCGACCCTCGAAGCCTC
>NW_021229459.1:0-412 GCF_002162155.2 Triticum dicoccoides | reverse complement strand
GGGGGGGGGGCGCCCCCCTACCTCGTGGGCCCCCTGGTGGCCCTCCAACGCGAACTCCAACTCCATATATTCGCTTTCAGGGAGAAAAAAATCATGGAGAAGAAATCATCGCGTTTTACGATACGGAGCCGCCGCCAAGCCCTAATCTCTCTCGGGAGGGCTGATCTGGAGTCCGTTCGGGGCTCCAGAGAGGGGGATTCGTCGCCGTCGTCATCATCAACTATCCTCCATCACCAATTTCATGATGCTCACCGCCGTGCGTGAGTAATTGCATCGTAGGCTTGCTGGACGGTGATGGGTTACATGAGATTTATCATGTAATTGAGTTAGTTTTGTTAGGGTTTGATCCCTAGTATCCATTATGTTCTGAGATTGATGTTGCTATGACTTTGCTATGCTTAATGCTTGTCAC
>NW_021229458.1:0-444 GCF_002162155.2 Triticum dicoccoides | reverse complement strand
CCGAGTGAAGTAGACGCGTCCCGCGGAGTGACGATGCACGGGGTGTCCGCGTGAAGTAGACGCGTCCCACGGAGTGACGATGCGCGGGGCGACCGGGTGAAGTAAACGTGTCCCGCGGAGTGACGATTTGCGGGACGTCTGGGTGAAGTAGACGTGTCCTGCGGAGTGATGAGGCGCGGGGCGTCCGAGTGAAGTAGATACGTCCCATGGAGTGACGACGCGCGGGGCGTCCTAGTGAAGTTGACGCGTCCCGCGGAGTGGCTACGCACGGGGCTTCCGAGTGGTGATAAGGCGACCAACCAAATGATGACGCGTGGCGCGGCCGAGTGGTGATGAGATGACACACCGAGTGGCGACGCGGGGCGGCTGAGTGGTGATGAGGTGACCAACCGAGTGGCGACACGCAGGGCGCCTGAGTGGTGATGAGGTGACCAACCGATGGCG
>NW_021229457.1:0-729 GCF_002162155.2 Triticum dicoccoides | reverse complement strand
CATAATCATGTGAACACACAAAAATAGTAAGTAAGAGTGTTGGGTTGCCTCCCAACAAGCGCCTTTCTTTAATGCCTTTTAGCTAGGCATGATGATTTCAATGATGCCCGCATAAAAGATAAGAATTGAAACATAAAGAGAGCATCATGAAGCATATGACTAGCAAATTTAAGCCTAAAACACTTCCTATGCATAGGGATTTTGTGAGAAAATAATTCATGGGAACAAGAATCATCTAGCATAGGAAGGTAAAACAAAAATAACTTCAAGATTTTCAACACATAGAGAGGAAACTTGATATTATTGTAATTCCTACAAGCATAAGTTCCTCCCTCATAATAAATTTCAGTAGCACCATGAATGAAAACAATATAGCTATCACATAAAGTGTTCTTTTCATGATGCATAAGCATAGAAATATTTTCACTCTCCACATAAGCAAATTTATTTTCATCAATAATTGTGGGAGCAAACTCAACAAAATAGCTATCATGTGATTGGAAATTAAAATCGTGATGACAAGTTTCATGGTTATCATTATTCAATATAGCATACATGTCATCACCATAATCATCATAGATAGGAGGCGTGCTTTCATCATAATAAATTTTCTCATCAAAACTTGGGGGACTAGAAATATCATATTCATCAAATATAGCATCCCCAAGCTTATGACTTTGTATGTCATTAGCATCATGGATATTCAAAGAATTCATACTAACAACATTG
>NW_021229456.1:0-408 GCF_002162155.2 Triticum dicoccoides | reverse complement strand
GATCTCTGCACCTACTGTTCGGCCACCTGATTGGAATTTACCTTTTGAAATTATGTGTGATGACAGTGATTATGTTGTAGGTGCTGTCCTAGGGCAAAGAGTTGATAAGAAATTAAATGTCATCCATTATGCTAGTAAGACTCTAGACAATGCTCAAAGAAATTATGCTACTACCGAAAAAGAACTCTTAGCAGTTGTATTTGCTTGTGATAAGTTGAGACCTTATATTGTTGATTCTAAAGTAACTATTCACACTGATCATGCTGCTATTAAATATCTTATGGAAAAGAAAGATGCTAAACCTAGACTTATTAGATGGGTTCTCCTGGTACAAGAATTTGATTTGCATATTGTTGGTAGAAAAGGAGCTGAGAACCCCGTTGCAGACAACTTGTCTAGGTTACAAAA
>NW_021229455.1:0-493 GCF_002162155.2 Triticum dicoccoides | reverse complement strand
GTTAATCGTGGAAATCACTCCGGGACCCCAAAATAGTGGGTAATAGTCAATGAAGCGGGCCAGAATCGGTCAAAACTGCCAGTGTTGATGACCGACATATAAGCGCACCATGGTGTTTAACAACTATGGAAATCATTTTGGGACCCCAAAACAATGAGTAATAATCCAAGAAACGGGTCAGAATCGGCCAAAATTACGAGTGTTGATGACCGACACGTAAACGCACCACAAGGTTCGCTAACCATGGAAACCACTGCGGGACCCCAAAACAGTGACGAATAGTCCATCAAACGGGCCGGAATCGGCCAAAACTGCCAGTGTTGATGACCGACACGTAAGCGGATCTTGGTGTTAAACAATTATGGAAATCGCTTCAGGGCTCCAAAACGGTGAGTAACAATGCAAGAAACGGGCCAGAATCGGCCAAAACTGTGAGTGTTGATGACCGACACGTAAATGCACTCCAGGGTTCGTTAATCGTGGAAATCACTCC
>NW_021229454.1:0-404 GCF_002162155.2 Triticum dicoccoides | reverse complement strand
GACATAACCCCACCGTTTGGGCAATTATTTGTATTGGCTTGCAAGGTGAATTCTTTGATGGGAGAGAACCGAACCGTGAAGCGAATGCAAAAGAATTGAAGATGCTGCAATACAACGCTCAAGCTTGTGATATCATCTTCAACGAATTGTGCCCCGAAGAATTCAATAAAATCAGCCGTCTTGAGAATGCAAAGGGAAGGTACCGAATCCGTCAAGGAATCCAAGTTGGATGTGCTCCAAAGTCAGCTTGACAAGTTCAAAATGAAGGATGGTGAAGGTGTCGCTGAAATGTACTCTAGGCTTGCACTTATCACAAATGAGATTGTCGGCGTAGGGAGTGAAGAGATGACCGACAGATTCATCATCAAGAAGATCCTAAGAGCATTGGATGGAAAGTATGATAT
>NW_021229453.1:0-1681 GCF_002162155.2 Triticum dicoccoides | reverse complement strand
TGTTATGTTAGAGTGCAGAAGCTTGTTGTTCTTGATGCATTTAGATGGCCTCGTGCTGTTAATTGCAGCTCTGCGCCATTATTGTTTTGCTTGCCATTTGCAAACCGTGCATCCGATTCCGGTGATCTTTATATCGATTTCGACCGATATCAACTCATCTTTCCAGTGGCACTCTTGGTTTTCCAAGTTGAGGCCAGTTTCAATCTTTCATTTCCGAAACATGCATATGCATCGCATATCACATCCCGCATATCATGACATGTTTTGCATCATGTTGCTTGCCCATTGCATCGTGGTTGATTGTGTCTCCCTTTGCTTGTGTTCTTGCTTTGGATAGAGCTGGAAGATGAGTACGTGATCGAGGAACCAGTTGAGTACGCTTACGAGGATCAAGCTAACGTCAACTCGGAGAACTTTGCAGGCAAGATGACCATACCCTCGAAATCACTTCTATCTTTGCTTGCTAGATGCTCGCTCTATTGCTATGCCTATGCTGCGATACCTACCACATGCTTTATCATGCCTCTCATATTGCCATGTCAAACCCCTAACCCACCTTGTCCTAGCAAACTGTTGTTTGGCTATGTTACCGCTTTGCTCAGCCCCTCTTATAGCGTTGCTAGTTGCAGGTGAAGATTGAAGTTTGTTCCTTGTTGGAACATGCTTATTGTTGGGATATCATTATTATATCTTGTTTACTTTAATGCATATATACACTTGGTAAAGGGTGGAAGGCTCGGCCTTATGCCTAGTGTTTTGTTTCACTCTTGCCGCCCTAGTTTCCGTCATACCGGTGTTATGTTCCTTGATTTTGTGTTCCTTACACGGTTGGGTTATAATGGGAACCCCTTGACAGTTCGCCTTGAATAAAACTCCTTCAGCATGGCCCAACCTTGGTTTTACCATTCGCCACCTAGCCTCTTTTTCCCTTGGGTTCCGCGGACTCAAGGGTCATCTTTATTTTAAACCCCTGGGCTAGTGCTCCTCTGAGTGTTGGTCCAACTTGTCAGCCACCGGTGGCCACCAGGGGCAACTCTGGGCCGGCCTACCGGAAGTTTGGACAATCCGGTGTGCCCTGAGAACGAGATATGTGCAGCTCCTATCGGGATTTGTCGGAACATTCGGGTGGCTTTGCTGGTTTAGTTTTACCATTGTCGAGATGTCTTGTAACCGGGATTCCGAGTCTGATCGGGTTGTCTTGGGAGAAGGAATATCCTTCGTTGACCGTGAGAGATTGTGATGGGCTAAGTTAGGACTCCACTGCAGGGATTTGAACTTTCGAAAGTCATGCCCGCGGTTATGGGCAGATGGGAATTTGTTAATGTCCGGTTGTAGAAAACCTGAAACTTAACTTAATTAAAATGAATCAACAGAGTGTGTGTGGCCGTGATGGTCTCTTTTCGGCGGAGTCCGGGAAGAGAACACGGTCTCGTGTTATGATTGAACGTAGGTTGTTCTAGGATCACTTCTTGATCATAGTTTCTCGACCGTGCCTTGCCTTCTCTTCTCGCTCTCACTTGCGTATGATAGCCACCATTTATGCTAGTGCTTGCTGTAGCTCCACCTCATACCTTTTACCTACCTATAAGCTTAAATAGTCTTGATCGCGAGGGTGTGAGATTGCTGAGTCCCCGTGACTCACAGATTCCTTCCAAAACCATATGCAGGGACCGATGATGTC
>NW_021229452.1:0-2214 GCF_002162155.2 Triticum dicoccoides | reverse complement strand
TGCAATTTAGGCACCCGAAAGTAAGTACTATATAGTAGCATATTCCAGGCATCTCCTAGTGATTCAAGCGCTAGTTTCATCAATACCATTTAGCATGCTTGCTAATTATCAGTTTGATTGACCTCTATTTCTTGTAAAGTGGTTGTGGCAGAAACAAGGGAATGATTTCTGTGGATACTACATTTGCGAGTCCATCCGCCACACGACCTGTGAGCGGGGCTACTCCGACAAACAATATGAAGCGCGTAAATAACAATATTCACAATTTTATTTTATTACCATCATTTGTGTTGAGTTTCATTCATTCATATATATATATGTATTGACTCCCTTCTTAAAATTAGATGTTTCGGATGCGGGATGAACTCCTAGCACCAGATCGCATGCGAGCAATTCAAGAGGAATTGGCGGCATTCTTTCTTGACCACGTGATCGCTGAAGACGGAGAATACTATGTGGACCACGCGTCCGTATTTTAGGAGATTATATATTTGTAAGAGATAATTATTGTATATATGTAGCTGGTAGTGTCGGATAGATATACGAGAACTTGTTGTTCGACCAATCTCTCGGAGAAGGAGAGGTGGTCGATATCACTTCTCTCTGTATGCATATATGTTCATGACGATCTTCTGTTTGCTTACTAGCTAGCTAGCGTGTCTAGCTAGTCCTCTCTATACGTATGTATGGTACGTAGCGTCGACCAAGCACGGATAAAAGAGAGGATACTTCTCTCTATTAATTAGCTAGCTATAGCACAATATATGAAACACCTAAATTAACCCCCCAAACCCCCCCCCCTTTTCAAAAAAAAAACAAAAATCCCAGCCACAGAAATGCTGACGCGTGGATGCCTATTGGTCCCGGTTGGTGGCACCAACCGAGACCAAAGGCCCTCCTGTCTGGGCTCAGCGGACAGGCCACGTGGAGGCCCATCTGTCCCGGTTCTGGATTGAACCGGGACTAAAGGGTCACGGCATTAGTACCGACCCTTTAGTCCCGGTTCATGAACCGGGACTAAAGGCCCTCACCAACCGGGACTGTAGGCCCTTTTTCTACTAGTGATGATCACATTAGTGTCGGCTCAGTTTCAAACCGGGACTAATGAGCTGCACATTAGACCCTTTTTTTTACTAGTGTATGGATTGGAGGTAGTAAAGATATGCATGTCCCCAACCCTCTCTCTCTTATCGTCGGCACCATGACTAAACCAACCTTTGCTCTCGGAACTATAGCCCAAACCATGTCATGTTCATCGGTCGTACCCTACCACGTGACAATAATATCCTTATTTACTTTACAACTACAAATAATGTGGATATGAAAATGGACAATCTGCATCCTGATAACGAATAATGTGGATATGCTCCTGTCCTTACCTATTCTCAGATGGAATATAGAAACTTGTTGTGGTGCTATATCTTCTCTTGTTCTTGCCTGTCATCCATCCTTGTTCTTGCACGTCCTCTAGTTTTTGGCGGATCGGTTGGTATACTAAAAGAACTAGTAGAGTGCCCGTGCGTTGCCACGGGCTTTTGAAATAGTTTGCAAGAGTTACATGTTAACTTTCTAAGGCCTCGCCCTACCGTAGATCCAGACCCCTGCCACTGATTCCACCCCGCTTAGGCCGCTGCCTGCCGCCGCGCTGCCCTATCGCGTTCGCCTCCGCTTCGGCCGCCTCCGCCCGCCCGGACCCCGCCCGCCTCCTCTCCGGCCGCCTCCGCCTCCGGTCCATCCTCCGCCCGGCGCCGCTCCATCCGCATCCTTTCCGGCCATGCTCCCTCCGCCTTCTCTCCGGTTCATCCGCCTCCGCCCTGCGTCGCATGCCGCCATCCCGCTCCGTCTGCCTCCGCCCCGCGCCGCACGTCGCCGCCTCGCTCCCCGCTCGGCCGCCGCCCGCTCCCCGATGGCGCCGAAGAAGACGCCGAAGGGCAAGTCTGGTTTCTTCGGCATGAGGGCGAAGCCCTCCGGGAACTTCGGACTGGAGTTCTCTGATGCCGGGCAGCGTTGGTGGCTCGACACGTATCCCACCGCCGATGAGGCCGCGCGTGCCTACGACGTGGCGGTGTGACGTGTCGGACGGACGAAGACGGACCTAAACTTCCCGGAGGTCGAGTCCCAGGTGGTGGTAGAGTGGCTCATGCCGCAGGGCATCCGGATGGAGGAGATGCCGACTAAGAAGGCGAAGAAGAGACCGGCGGTCGTTGTCGCTCC
>NW_021229451.1:0-396 GCF_002162155.2 Triticum dicoccoides | reverse complement strand
ATGTATTTTTGTGATGTGTGTGGTGACTTGTGCAAGCTTGCAAAGTGGTGCACTTGCTAAGTCTGTTTTCAGGGACTTAGTAATTTCACTAAGTCCTGCAGCTGTTTATCTCATGATGCCATATGTTTATGTTGTTTCCTAGTGAGCCGTGCCTCTTTTGAGGATGATCAGTAAGGATGTTTTGTTAATATTGTAGTGCACTATCCATCCGTGTCTTTGTTTGCAATTATGGAGCACCCTAGCTTGCGTCAATCGAGCTCTACTTTTGCTACTTTGTGAATCTGGGCAGATTGTCAACTTGTTTGCAATTTTGCCGATGATGTTGTAGTTGATCCGTGCATGCTATGTTATTGTTCTTGTCATGTCACGCTTGTATTTTGTGCCTTCTTGATGGAT
>NW_021229450.1:0-1542 GCF_002162155.2 Triticum dicoccoides | reverse complement strand
ACAAGATGCTTGAGCGGGCAGGCATGAAGGACTGCCATGCCGTGCATGCTCCAATGGAGGCACGGCTGAAACTCAGCAAGGATAGCTCCGAGAAGGCGGTGGATGCTACGCTCTACCGCAGCATCATCGGGAGCCTCAGGTATCTCATGCACACCTGACCGGACATCATGTTCGTTGTCGGGTACCTGAGTAGGTTCATGGAAGCCTCGGCAAGCGATCACCTCGCTGCCGTCAAGCACCTACTCCGGTACATCGCGGGTATGCTCACGCATGGATGCGTATATCGTCGTGGCGAGGATGAGAGCTTGGTCGGGTACAACGACTCCGACCACGCTGGTGACGTGGACTCCCGGAAGAGCACCTCGGGCATACTGTTCCTTCTCGGGAACAGTCTCGTCTGCTGGCAATCGGTGAGGCAGAAGGTTGTCGCCTCTTCTTCATGTGAGGCGGAGTAAATCGCAGCAGCTACATCGGCATGTCAGGAAATCTGGTTGGCTCGCCTTCTTGGCGAGATGCTGAATCAGGACACCGCCCCTGCGCTCATCTTCGTCGACAAAAAATCGGTGATTTCCCTCTGCAAGAATCCAGTGCTTCATGACCGCAACAAGCACATCGATCTCCACTATCACTTCATACGTGACTGCGTTGAGAAAGGCACGGTGATAATGGAGTTCATCAGGACTGGCGAGCAGAAGGCGGACATCCTGACCAAGTCACTTGGTCGCGTCCGGTTCCAAGAACGGCACGACAAGGTCGGGACCATCGACGTCAAGCCTCTTCGACAGGGTTGAGGGGAGATTGTTGATCAAACCCAGTCGCTGCATGTAGACTTTCTTGGATGAAGGCTTTGTAGCATGTAGGCTTTATCTAGGCAAAAGGCTAAGGTAGAGAAATAACTAAGTAGTAGTTGGCTTTCTCTAGTAAAAAGCCTAAGGAGGAGAGTAGTAGTAGACTTTACCTAGCTCAAAAAAGACTAAGCGTGTGTGTGCAAGTACACAGCTTGTGTGTGCTGTGTGCACGTCCAGCCCGGCCTATAAAAGGACCCGGCTCCTTCACATGTAATAGGGCCACTCCATTAGCAATAGAACAAGCATTCAGCTAGCTTCAATGCAACAGAAGAAACGATCAGCCTCTAGTAGTACGTGAGCTCCACTTCTCATGTGAGTGTGTGTGTCCGTGAGCTAGCAGCTTGCCCAGCGGCTACACTGCAGTTAGTTTCTCGTCTGTGTACAAGTTAGCGCTAGCTAGTTCTAGTTTGGGCCAACATCGGCGACGTCCTCGCGCAGTCTGAAGCGGCGCACGATCCTGGAGGCGAGCGACGGCGCGGCGACCAGCATGGAGACATTTACGACCAGCCCGTCGACGTCGCGGGGCGTGAAGCCGCTCCTGAGGAAGAGCTCGGCGATGGCTTCGTGGAAGAAGGCGTCCATCTCATCCAGCGCGTCCTGGTGAATGGGCGACTCCTCGCGACCCTCCAGGATGCTGCGCGGGCAGTAGCTCTCCTCGCCGATACCGGACCAGACGATGACGCGGTGCTCTCAG
>NW_021229449.1:0-1713 GCF_002162155.2 Triticum dicoccoides | reverse complement strand
TCCGAGTCATTCCAGGTTTCTAAATAGTCTGATGCATTTGCAAAATCCTTTCCCTCTGGTTTCGATGCTCCTTTATGCCAGCTCAATCACACTAATTGTTGAGTTGAGGCATTCTATTGCCTTGACATTTATGTTGGAGTTACTATTATGACCCTAGGTATTTAGGGAGTCACCTAGTAATCTAGCAACGTTTTGTGTTCCCAGTGTGAGATTCTGGCCCTTATTCTCGAAAGCATTTCGTGATGCTACTTAGTAGTAGGTATTCTGTTCCTGGGTTCTTGAACCCGAGATTCACTCTACCTACTTCGTGTTGATAGTAATTGCTAGTGCCTTTAGGATATTAATAACCTTTGCGATAGTCCTTGAAGTCCGTGGTATCTTCTTCTTCCAAATACCATGAACTACTTATGGCAGAAGTTCCTCGTTGAACTGAAATATCACAACAGGATTATTCTCGATGGGTTTTCCGTTCATAATTGTGACTCTGCCAGTTCTACCTTTCCGCATGGATTGTCCGGAAGAAATATGTTGAACTCGTTCGACATGCTAATCTATGCATTCACAACTCAGAAAATCATATGTTCCTTTGAGTTGTCCCTCTTTATTTGTTTCTGGCCCTTGTCTATCAATTGATAGTCAAGAGTATGCGTGCATTCATTCATCGATGCCTGTTACTCTTGTGGTCCGTCAAGCCATTCTATTCCAGAGAGTGACTTGGAGAAAACAAACTCCAGTACCTCATCCATATTTAGGATTGGGTCAAAGTAGTTGTGTTCCGCAGATCAAGATACAATCCAGCTTCTGGTCTGCTCTACCCTGAAGTATTACCTTCTTTATGACAGGAATTTCATGAGAATTGCACCACCTTTTGTGAATTCTTGACATAGTGATACTTCACGCCATCCTTTTTCATTCCTCGGTTCCGTGTTGTTGCAGCCGGAGTGCCGACAAGTGAATCATGATGTGTGAAATCAATACTCCTAGCAACTCCGTTGCTTGGTAGTTAAATGGACAATAACGTCATCCTTAGCGAGTTGACTATTGAATCATCACCCTAAGGTTGATTGTGCTACCTAGTCCATTTTCCTGGTGCACTCCTCGATTGATGAGATAGGATTTGCTAAGTCCTCGCTCATTTGATCATATCATCTTGCCCTGAAAAGCAAGATTGTTCTCGAGCTTAGTAACATATCGGTGGAAGTCCATTTTCCGAAGTATTACCAGGTTGTCATCTGACCGCTATGTTGAGCTCGTGATCAAGTTGGTTTCTTGTGAACCACCTTCTCTCCAAGAATCGGTGTTAGATATCCCTGAGCTAGTTGGTTAAGCTAGACAACAACTTGGAGAGTTGGAAGATAAAAGCTTGCCTGACTTAGTTCGTCCCAAAAGGATATTCTTGTGTAGTGTGTGTTGAAGAAAGATGATATCTTCATCGATTGGTCCCTGTGATCAGTTGCTGGACCTATTGTCTTATCAATCTTTTGATTTGAGTGTGGGCTATCGTCAAATCAAGTCAGAACCAACGATGTTCGTAATGTTGTCTTCCTCGTGGTTGATCCCTCGAGCATACACCATTATATCTTTTGGTTCTGACCAATGCTATCACCGTGTTCACATGATGGTGGAAGTTCAGTGATATGGAAATTCCGATGAGTTGTTGTTGAGCCCATTGACAACATCCTTATCTCCTCCATGATGTTGTTGAACATTAAG
>NW_021229448.1:0-1320 GCF_002162155.2 Triticum dicoccoides | reverse complement strand
TGTGATGAACTACTTTCCAATAAGGGAGCAGGTACAGTTACCTCATCAAGTTCTACTTTCCTCCCACTCACTTCTTTCGAGAGAAACTCCTTCTCTAGAAAGGATCCGAATTTTGCAACAAAAATCTTGCCTTCAGATCTGTGATAGAAGGTGTACCCAACAGTCTCTTTTGGGTATCCTATGAAGACACATATCTCCGATTTGGGTTAGAGCTTATCTGGTTGAAGTTTCTTCACATAAGCATCGCAGCCCCAAACTTTAAGAAACGACAACTTTGGTTTCTTGCCAAACCACAGTTCATGAGGTGTCGTCTCAACGGATTTTGATGGTGCCCTATTTAACGTGAATGCGGCCGTCTCTAAAGCATAACCCCAAAACGATAGCGGTAAATCAGTAAGAGACATCATAGATCGCACCATATCTAGTAAAGTACGATTACGATGTTCGGACACACCATTTCGTTGTGGTGTTCCGGGTGGCGTGAGTTGCGAAACTATTCTGCATTGTTTCAAATGTAAACCAAACTCGTAACTCAAATATTCTCCTCCACGATCAAATCATAGAAAATTTTATTTTTCTTGTTACGATGATTTTCCACTTCACTCTGAAATTCTTTGAACTTTTCAAATGTTTCAGACTTGTGTTTCATTAAGTAGATATACCCATATATGCTCAAATCATATGTGAATGTGAGAAAATAACGATACCCGCCGCGAGCCTCAACATTCATTGGACCACAAACATCAGTATGTATGATTTCCAACAAATCAATTGCTCGCTCCATAGTTCCGGAGAACGGCGTTTTAGTCATCTTGCCCATGAGGGACGGTTCGCAAGTACCAAGTGATTCATAATCAAGTGATTCCAAAAGCCCATCAGTATGGAGTTTCTTCATGCGCTTTACACCAATATGACCTAAACGGCAGTGCCACAAATAAGTTGCACTATCATTATCAACTCTGCATCTTTTGGTTTCAACACTATGAATATGTGTATCACTACTATCGAGATTCAATAAAAATAGACCACTCTTCAAGGGTGCATGACCATAAAAGATATTACTCATATAAATAGAACAACCATTATTCTCTGACTTAAATGAATAACCGTCTCGCATCAAACAAGATCCAGATATAATGTTCATGCTCAACACTGGCACCAAATAACAATTATTTAGGTCTAAAACTAATCCCGATGGTAGATGTAGAGGTAGCGTGCCGACCGCGATCACATCGACTTTGGAACCATTTCCCACGCGCATCGTCACCTCGTCCTTAGCCAATCTTCGCTTAATCCGTAGTCCCTGTTTCGAGTTGCAAA
>NW_021229447.1:0-797 GCF_002162155.2 Triticum dicoccoides | reverse complement strand
CTCCCACTCGGGGGCTTAGCTGCAGTCCAGTACTCTATTAAGTATTTGAAAATCCTACCGAGTGGAGAGCAACCCTCCCACTCGGGGCTTAGCTGCAGTCCAGTACTTGCCTAAGTATTTTAAAATCCTACCGAGTGGAGAGCAACCCTTCCACTCGGGGGCTTAGCTGCAGTCCAGTACTCGCCTAAGTATTTGAAAATCTTACCGAGTGGAGAGCAAACCTTCCACTCGGGGGCTTAGCTGTAGTCTAGTACTCGCCTAAGTATTTTAAAATCCTACCAAGTGGAGAGCAACCCTCCCACTCGGGGGCTTAGCTGTAGTCTAGTACTCGCCTAAGTATTTTAAAATCCGACTGAGTGGAGAGAAACCCTTCCACTCGGGGGATTAGCTGTAGTCCAGTACTCGCCTAATTATTTGAAAATCCTACCGAGTGGAGAGCAAACCTCCCACTCGGGGTCTTAGTTGCAGTCCAGTACTCGCCTAAGTATTTAAAAATCCTACCGAGTGGAGAGCAACCCTTCCACTCGGGGGCTTAGCTGCAGTCCAATACTCGCCTAAGTATTCAAAAATCCTACCGAGTGGAGAGCAACCCTCCCACTCGGGGGCTTAGCTGCAGTCCAGTACTCACCTAAGTATTTGAAAATCCTACCGAGTGGAGAGCAACCCTCCCACTCGGGGGCTTAGCTGCTGTCCAGTACTCGCCTAAGTATTTGAAAATCCTACCGAGTGGAGAGCAACCCACCCACTCGGGGGCTTAGCTGCAGTCCAGTACTCGCCTAAGTATTTTAAAATCCTAC
>NW_021229446.1:0-1972 GCF_002162155.2 Triticum dicoccoides | reverse complement strand
AAATTCGTCCCCGACGTGGATCGAACTCTGGTCGTTAGGTTTACAATCATGCGCCCCCAACCACTGGGCTATGCCCACGTCCTCATTTTTGCTTCTATTTGAAATGTATATGTTGTTTGTGCGAGTCGCGCGCTGCATTTTAGCGCGACTGTTGGAGCCAGCGCCGGCGGCCGCGCAAAACTAGCCGAACGGCGCGCGGTAAACTAATTTTTAACGCGTGGCGCGAAGCGCGGCTGTTGGAGATGCTCTTAGTCTGATACAATTATCTTCATCCGTTCAAAAACTTATGTGCCACTTTTTTTCTTAAATGGCTCGTTGTATTTGCCACCTAAGCTACTACTGGGGCCTTCCAAGCTAGGGAGTAAACCTGGGACATATCTGTTTTAATCTAGCCAAGGGAGAATGCTTCACAAAAACAATTGCAAACTGAATTACACTTTTACTGCCACCGATGCTATTGAACAAGTATGGTGCACTTCTATTTTCTCATGAAGTGAATTACAAACTCTCCCAGGCCAAACAGTAAATAGGTCATGAGCACCACGTTACCTTTATTTTCTTACTCTACACTCAACATTCGACAGAAGTATGGAGACATGGTACTATGCTTCAGAACTATATTTTACCGAGAACAGAAGCAGTTTTTTTGTCATTGATCTCATGGCCAAACATGGAACTACTAGATAAGCTACGGAGACATCCGCAGGAAGAGATTTAAAGCATCAATCAGTCTGCTACCATTCCACTGAAGCCGTAGGCCTAATTAGTTTTGACAAAAAAGAAATCAAATTCTAACTCTCTCACATGCAGCTTCAAGAAGTAAACCTCGGCAACGAACGGCCGGAGAAGTGGAGATACGCGATACCCCACTCCCAACCTCCCAGGAAGCAGCCACAGTATATAAATGAACCGGATCAGGCCGAAGTGGAGAATTGGAAGCGAGGCACAGTAGGAGGAGCAAGTCTAGAAGTAACTGAACTTAATCATCAGTTCACACAGAAAACACATTCAAACTTTCAAATTACCATCATACGTACACAGTACCAATCACACAATTCTTTAGTAATGTCAACCTCGAGGCCGCTGAAGAGGAGAGGGAGCTCGGCAACCTTGATGGAGGAGGCCATCGTGTGGAGGAGTTGGGCCTACCACGGTGAGAAGGGCGCGATGCTGGTGCCCGTCGGCTGCCTTGGCGGATCTAACTCCGGGGGCCAGGGAGGAGTAGCGCGGCTCCAGGAGCAGCATGGGTCGCCTGCACGTCGTCATGACCGCTGACGGAGGGATATGAGATGAGGAGAAGGTGGCTGGCTGGGGAGGGAGGCAGGGCTGCTGTGAAACCAGGGCACGCGAACTCTCGCGTCAGCGTCTGAACAGCACATACAGACGACACTAGTGGCCATACGTGCCCGAATTAGGGACTGTGTGTGTATCAATAGCGCACGGACGTGTTTCTGAACCTTACCGTTGGCAATCCATGACATTTAGACCAGGAATAGGGGGAAGCATCATACATGGCCAGGGGAGATCTCCTTTCCCGCGCTCTGGCTGCACTATCCAGTAGCGAATCGCGTCTGTCTGCATCGACATATGCACACGAAGAAGTGGATCGGCAAAATCAACAACATCACGCACCACGGCTGGGCAACAGTGATTCGGCTGCCTTTTATTTTAAGGATACAATTTTTGAAAAAAGATAGGAGTAGATCAACAACATCACACAGCACTGGCCGTCCTGAAACCAAGTAATGAGGGAAAAACTGGCATGGAAAGTAAAGGTTCGAACCTTAGCTCAACAGTTCTCCACGTCAGTCTCGGGCCGAACACGGGTGGTCCCTTCCTCCTGGACTGGCGTCTTGGCTGCTGCTGTCTCGCAGGTAGCATGGTCCAACTTTCTCTATAAGAGGAAATAAGCATCAAATGAAATATTACATGGAAATGCAAATGAGGTAAGAGGAGGGACCACATCCCACAC
>NW_021229445.1:0-572 GCF_002162155.2 Triticum dicoccoides | reverse complement strand
AAGATATCACCTCTGGCTAAGATTATATCCCCCAACACCTCTTCTGCTTCCTCGTCTCGTATGTGCTCCATTGTTTCTGCAAATATTACAACATGGCAATTATTACACAAACATGACAGCAGGTGGATATATTAGTGGCAAACGTAGACCAAGCTTATTCCGGGTTTGGGGTGGCCTCGGCAACGCTTCAAGGGTAGGGGCGCGGCGGGAGGGGTAGGAGACCGACATCTTTTTTTTCTAGGGTTTGGGTGTCCTCGAGAGTTTTGGTCGAGCGAGAGGCAGTGGCCTCGAGAGAGTTTGTCGGGTAGGGGCGCGGTGGGAGGGAGTAGGAGACCGACATCGTTTTTCTAGGGTTAGGGTGTCCTCAAGAGTTTTGGTATAAGTTATCATAGTCGAGAGGGGGTAATATCGACAACGACAACATACATACACGGGAAAACAATGTTATCGAGGAGGGGGTATATCGACCCCCCCCCCACGTGTTGAAGTTCTCGGGAGGGGGTTATATCGACAACGACGACATACGTACATGGGAAAATAATATTATCGGGGAGGTGGTATATCGACCCCCC
>NW_021229444.1:0-927 GCF_002162155.2 Triticum dicoccoides | reverse complement strand
AAATGGAAGACAATCCTCCCACTTCATGCCGAAGGAGATCACACAAGCCCTGAGCATATCTTCAAGAATCTGATTGACACGCTCGACTTGACCGCTAGTTTGAGGATGGAACACTGTGCTGAAGCGGATGTTGGTGCCCACGGCCTTCTGAAAAGAATCCCAAAACTTGCAGGTAAAAATGCTGCCACGGTCTAAAGAGATCACCTGAGGAATACCGTTCATAAAGACAATCCGAGAGGTGTAGAGCTCCGCCAATTGAGCTGCAATGATAGACTCTTTGATAGGCAGAAACTGAGCCACTTTAGTGAGTTTGTCGATAACCACGAATATAGCAACATTGCCATGCTTGGACTTTGGAAACCCAGTCACGAAGTCCATCTCAATGTGGTCAAACTTCCATTCTTGAATGGCAAGAGGTTGGAGGAGACCCGCTGGCCTTTGGTGTTCTGCCTTCACTCTTCTGCAGACATCACACTCATTCACGAACTGAACAATCTCGCGCTTCATTCGAGTCCACCAATAAGCCTGCTTGAGGTCCCGATACATCTTCGTGCTCCCAGGGTGGATGGAGAGGAGTGAATTGTGAGCCTCGTTCATGATCACTTTACGAAGATCACCTTTGGGAACAACAATACGATCCTCGAAGAAGAGAGTATCCTTGTCATCAAGGCGGTAGCACTTGTACTTGGGTTGACTCTTGGCAATCCCAATCTTCACCTTCTTCACCATAGCATCAAGAAGTTGAGCTTGGCGAATCTAGTCTTCCAAGGTAGGAGAGACTTGAAGGTTGGCAAGGAAACCTTGAGGAACAACTTGCAGATTGAGTTTGCGGAAAGCTTCACAAAGCTCGGGTTGATAAGGCTTGAGAATCAGACTGTTGCAATAAGCCTTCCTGCTCAAAGCGTCAGCAATCACATTGGCCTTGCC
>NW_021229443.1:0-602 GCF_002162155.2 Triticum dicoccoides | reverse complement strand
AAGCATTTGAAATGAACTCTGAAAAGGTTCCAAGTTGGCATGGTATCATCATTTCACCCACATAGCATGTGCAAGAAAGTAGAGAGGCTTACGGCAAAAACTGGATGCACTTCGTGTACAAAATAGACAGTCTCCTTCGAAGTATCAGGGTTTCATACGGAAACTCGTCTGTTACAAAGGGATTTCATTTCTTATGAACTTATTTGAACCCCCTTGTTTTTCTGTGTTCAAAATGCACCATTCAAAGACACATCATCAATTTACAACCCTTTCTGACTTCATTTGTTATTTTCATGCATTTACTGATTATTTTGATCTATAAGACCATGAAATTGAAAAGCATTTGAAATGAACTCTGAAATGGTTCCAAGTTGGCATGGTATCATCATTTCACCCACATAGCATGTGCAAGAAAGTAGAGAGGCTTACGGCAAAAACTGGATGCACTTCGTGTGCAAAACAGACAATCTCCTTCGAAGTATCAGGGTTTCATATGGAAATTCGTCTATTACATAGGGATTTCATTTCTTTTGAACCTATTTGAACCCCTTTGTGTTTTCTATGTTCAAAATGCATCATTCAAAGCCACATCATCAATTTAC
>NW_021229442.1:0-386 GCF_002162155.2 Triticum dicoccoides | reverse complement strand
AACACTCCTTTATGCTTTCCAGAAAATTCTACATCATTTCCGATCAACAATATGTCATTCACATATATTTTATCAGAAAGGTTGTAGTGCTCCCACTCACTTTCTTGTAAATACAGGCTTCACCACAAGTCTGTATAAAACTATATGTTTTGATCAACTCATCAAAGTGTATATTCCAACTCCGAGATGCTTGCACCAGTCCATAGATGAATTGCTGGAGCTTGCACATTTTATTAGCACCTTTAGGATTGACAAAACCTTCTGGTTGCATCATATACAACTCTTCTTTAATAAATCCATTAAGGAGTGCAGTTTTGTTATCCATTTGCCAGATTTCATAAAATGCGGCAAATGCTAACATGATTCGGACAGACTTAAGCATCACT
>NW_021229441.1:0-409 GCF_002162155.2 Triticum dicoccoides | reverse complement strand
ATATCGGTGTTATGTTCCCAGATTTTGCGTTCCTCACGCGGTTGGGTTATAATGGGAACCCCTTGACAGTTCGCCTTGAATAAAACTCCTCCAGCAAGGCGCAACATTGGTTTTACCATTTGCCACCTAGCCTTTTCTTTCCCTTGGGTCGGCCAGCCCAAGGGTCATCTTTATTTTAACCCCCCCCCCCCCAGGCCAGTGCTTCTCTAAGTGTTTGTCCAACCCAGAGCACCGTGCGGGGTCGTCCCTTGGAACTTGGGTTACGTTGGCTCCCGTACGCTTAGCTTATCCGGTGTGCCCTAAGAATGAGATATGTGCAGCTCCTATTGGGATTTGTTGGCACAGCGGGTGGTCTTGCTGGACTTGTTTACCATTGTCGAGGATGTCTTGTAACCGGGATGCCGAGTCT
>NW_021229440.1:0-4241 GCF_002162155.2 Triticum dicoccoides | reverse complement strand
ATCAAAATGAGAGTCACAAGTTGACAAGCCTAAGAAAATTTTGTCACACTTTTTGTGTGTATGCCATATGGGGCTCAAGTATGGCTTGTCTAAGGTGTGGCTTGAACCAAACACTCACCTAAGTTAGTCAAACTTGTCTAACCTTAGTTATGGCAACCTTTGACTAAGTTAGTCACAAACCAAACAGCCCCGAAGAATCACAAGTAACAAAAATGCTTCCGCTGGCCAGGAGAAAGAGGAGATCGAAGAGGATGCCTGCTTGCTTTGACAAGGTTGTTTTCGTGCGTGTGGCGAAGGCTGCAGCATGCCACGTAGGGTCTAGCACAGTGAACCATACAGCCCAAAAGTTACGGTATCATTCGTCATGTATGGCCGGTGTTCGTCGAGAGTGCATCTCTCCGAGCTTTCAGAGACGTGCCAAAGGTAAGAAAGAGCCTTTGCTTTGGTGATGTTATTACTGGTGTGCAGGCAGGCAGGGGTCCTACATGTAGTGGCGCCGGGGCGCCTACATGTTCGGATCGAATATCGATCGAGCTACACATGAACGGTCCACGGACGGGCACCTGTGCGTCGATCGGGGAGATTACCCACCGGATGGAATTTGCATGGTCACTGCCGAGAGCAGAATGGTGATGCTTGCTTCAGCTGCGTGTCTGCTGCACAGTACCGGTGTCGGGGCGATGCCAAGTTGCAGAACGTCAGCGTGTCATGGAGGTAGAAGAAAAGAGCCTGACTAGCTGGTAATAACTAATTAACATCGAACGGCATTACTAGTAGTAAATAACTATTGTAGAACATGGCCCAAGCATCAATGAAATGCAGCAAATGATGAGCGGACAAACTTCAATCTGGGGGTGTCTGATGCAAGGAAGCACTGAATATGCCTCGCTGTTTGATCAACAGAAGGGTGGCAGTGTGCAAAAATTATGTGAGTGGTTACTTCTGAATCTGTTGCAAAAACAATTGTTACTAGCACATTATTTATTTGTAGCTTTCAACGTACACACATGGTAACACTCACTTTTCATTACTGAACAAGGTTAAAAATAGACACCGCCGAAAGCAATTGTATAAATCGCTCTCGATGAACAGTACACCATAGACTAGGATATGTACGCATTTCATAGTCTACAAAGAAATGTGGAATCTCCGAGACATGAACCAGAGAAATGGAAGATTGGATGCTCCGCTTTTGTAGATCATGTAGTGGGATTTGGTTCTTTTCCACGTGGTTTGGGAGATGCGGTCGTCCATGGATGCAATCTTCTTTTACTACCACTATCTCTCTTTCTTGTGTTAGCGTCTTTTACTCACATCCATTCTTTGTTAAAAACTTTGATAGGACCGTGCATGTATACGATGTTTCCCACAAGAGAAGATCTTTCGACAGGAGTGCACGCATGTCAGTGAGTCCACTACACTCTCCAAGAAAAATATCTAATGCTCTGCCTTATTTAACTAGGTATATGATGCCTTCTTAAACATGTGCATATGTTTTTTTTGTGAAAAGAATAAATATGTGCATATGTACCTAGCTTGCTATCATGATGACGACGGCCTGCATCAATATCATGGTGTGACATGAACGGTGATTACGGGCATCGCTCCATGAGCCGTCGCGCTCTAGTAGTGTCCATTGAATTTGGTACACCTTCGTAATCCCATGGACGAGTTCCAAAGTGAAGGCCCCATCCCGGCCCATCACCACCACCCCTCATGCCATCTTGAGTGCTTGGCTCGTTTTGCTTACCATACCAAGAAGAAAGTACACTTTTTTGTATTGGACCTGAATATGTAGGGAATGTTAGATTTTTAGGCGTGGTGAATCAAATGTTTTTCATGACAAATTATGTTTGCTGGGAATGGCAAGTTTAGTAGACGAGCAAGGTAAATCTCCCTCAGTTTTTTTCCACTAAATTGTCGTGCTTGTGAACTAAATTTGTTATCCTCACGTCAATATAAGTTGCCATGAAAAACGTTTGATTTGTCATGCCTAAAAATCTGATGACAAATATTTATCATTTATGTTTATATTTTATGACTTGATGCTAAAACGTGTCGGCCTAGGTGTGGGAGAGGTAGATACAAGCCACATGCAAAATTCCTACTCGTGCATTAAGACGGTTTAGCAAGATGCCGCTAATACCAAAGATTAAAAAGAAAGATGATTGGCCGGCACAAGTGAGCATATCTAGAGGCATATATAAACCCTACGCATTAGATTTTTATTTATTTATTTGCAACTAAAGAGAATGCCGAGGACATGAGCCGGTGAAGGTCAAGAGAACGCTAAAGACATGAACCAGATGCTCCTGTCAATATATGCAATATACAATGCCCCGGCAGAGACGGCTGGCGAATCAAGCCGCCTGAAACCACCAAAATCATTGTGACAAGTGCAGGAATGGGGAATCAGATCAAGCTTTCGAGTCAACATGACTGATTGATTGGTCGACCTCCCCATTTCTAGCGAACAACAGAATGTATTTCTTTTCTGTAAAGAAGAACGCTGCAGGATCCGAATATTATGGCTAGAGGGTAGTAGCTAGCGTATATTCCCCACTCAGACATTAACCCAAGCAACATTTGTACAGGGGAGTGGTCTATAATCAGTTTCCTCCACTCTTTGGAATTATTCGATCTGCCTGCAGACTGTAAAGACGGAAGCATCTCGCGTACCGGTCCGTGCTCATTTCGCCTGCTGGGAGAATAAGAAGTCGTGGCTCGCCTTGCTGCCGGAGATGAAGATGAAGAAGAGGAGGAGGAAACTAGTTGCATATTGACACGTTGGAAGGGATGATTAGACACTGGACAGCAACAGTGTGCGCATGCATTGACAAGCCAATCGGCCATCGCAACGAGCCAAACGTCAGTGGACATGGACAAAATCCAGCGGCGGAAATGCACGTCGTCGGCTTAATTTGGGTCCTGATCACCGGCGGGCCGTTTCAGTTTCCTGTAGACGTCGTCAGGCGTATCGTACGTACGTCCATCCTTGTGCGAGCACGTCCGTTTCCAGTGCCAAATCCTAGCTTCTCGCTGCATCTGCCCGATCGTCAGGCTGCCGCTCGCCCCAACCGTGCAAGTGGAATGGAATGCTCATCGCGTGTGGTTTCCACGTCGCGCCGGCCAGCGCCGCCCGCCAGTTCAGTCGCGTGCGGTCTACTTTCACAAAGCATCCCGGCCGGCGGCTCTTCGTCTCCGATATTGTTGTTAGTGCAACGGTCAACCTTAAACCCGACGTGATGACTCATGATTGCTGCCACTAACAGAAGCTTGATCATGTACCCCCTCTCTCTCAGTTTACAAGGCATGCACGTATCCTTTATCGTCAATTTGACCAACCTAATAGAAATCATATATTACAAAAAAAACATACCATTATAAACATCAGATGTTCTACTTTCAAACGGTATAATTTTTGTGTTATGTAGTTTATATTATAGTGATAAAATTGGCAAACCAGGGATACACGCACGCCTTGTAAACTGAAACGAAAGAAGTACTCAGCTTTGCGTTACACACTCGCGCTAATGCAATGATGATGCCACACAACTATCCGGCAACTATCTGGATCCCAACTCGCTTTCCCGATCAATGCCGTTGGGATCGATGGAGGAGCCAGCGCTTTAGGTGTTTGTTTACCCGTGCTTTAGACTAGCCACAATGGGTAGTAACATAGACTAGTAACATGGGCATGTTAGTAGTCTATGTTACTACCTCTATAGTGGGAGTAACATATGTGTGATAACATGCAACACTTCATTTATTAGGCTATAGACACATCTTGCTTTGATATGTGTGATGTTACTCATACTAGTAGTAACTCACTTTCATCTCTTTCTTCACTTATTGCATGCCACATCATCTATTTAACCTAGATATATGTGATGTTACTATCTATATTATTCTCACTGTGGGTAGTCTTAGGAGTATTTTATTTCCATCATCAGTCTGATCGCTAGTTTAATGGGGTCCCGTCTGAGGTGAGGTGAGGGCTCTCGCGTCATGCGTGGTGGCAATAATACGGTAGGTCAAGTCGTGTCTTTTTCAACTAAATCTTATACTACTACTACAAAACTAATATTGGTGATCGATGTGCTCTCTCCTTGCGCCCGCGAGCTGTGCAAGGCAAGTACTGATGATCGTACTACTGTATTATTTTTCGTATATGTGTTTTATACAAGGTTGACCATTTTATATATCGTTCGTTGGCGTATATAGGTTCAGAATGCAGGAAT
>NW_021229439.1:0-1889 GCF_002162155.2 Triticum dicoccoides | reverse complement strand
AAATTATCAGGTACTTTCGTTTCTTGGTAATGATTCTAATGTTCATGAGAATATGATGCTGCCTAAATTGGATACATTTGTTTTGCTTACAAATGAAGGGCCTAGCTTGGAGAAGGATGAACATTGGAGCAAGAACAAGCATGGAGATGATGCCATGCGCAAGGGGAACAAGAACGGAGTTACAAGTGATGATTTCAGGACTTTGAAGCCACCATAATGGGTGCATGAAGCCTTGGACGAAATATACAAGATGCCACTTCATAAATTTCGTCCCGAGGCTATTATAGGTGCTGCGTCACCTTTTTATTGGGCCAGGCCCATGTAATTTCGAAATACATAAGTATAGGCTATTTTTCGAGTCCGTATGTGTGGGGAAACAAGAGATAGGGTTGATTTCGGACCCCTCCACCAAGGGCCACGAAATTCCCCCTCTCTTCCTCCATATATACAGCCCTTAGGGCACTGTTTAGACTTTGGGTTTTGTTTAGATTAAAAGTTCGCCATAGCTGCAACTTCGCGTACTTCGTTTGTGTTCAACGACCAGACAAAGGCGTCACAGAACCCCACCTTGATCAATAAAGCTTTCATCTTATATTCGCAATATCCAGATTGCAATCTCAGTTTCTTGCTTGTTCTTCGTTTGCTCGCAGGAAACAGACCCTCGTGGTCAGGTTGATCGTGCTCCGGCGTGGTCAATAACCTCTCGGAGTTGGTTTAGCGATTGCTAAGGCGCGACGTCCTCGCACGTTCGTAGTCGGATCGTCAAAGTCGACTGCCACCAAAGCGGTATCCATCATCTCATCGAGAGACGGGACACCTTTGCCTCTATCATATCTTTTCTTTTAAATATGTAGCAAATGCTTGCTTTCCAAGCTACTTATGGTGTGCGTGCGTGAGGTCTTTGGACCAAGTCAGGGTGCGGATATTATATAAAGCCTATCTAGTCCTTTGTAAAATTCAGGTTATATTTTTATGAATAGACACGATATGTTTTTAGGGTAAAAACCCGTATCGAGTTTTGGGGGAAGCTGTCTAAAAATCCCTAAGTTTTGGAGGAAGCTTTAGAAAACCTCTATGTTGGGATTTCTCTTCGTGGAAATTGTTTTGTGCGTGAGTACCGTCGTCGAGATTGGTTTTCTCGTGCTGGACCGTAAGGTTCAATCCCTCTACTTCGCGTACATCGTGTGCGCCGTCGAGAGGCTACTACTGCTGAATGTGGAGTGTCGTGAAAGGTCGGGCCGCAACAACGGATCAGATCTCGCCAACGGGGTTTGGTCTTTATCATGCGGGCCCATCGTTTTTCTTCTGCAGGTGAAAGTTCACGGAATGCATGAGCATTTTGTAGCATTGTTTCAATGTTTGTCAAACTCACTGGCTCCGCCACCACCACCTCCTCCTCCTCCTGTTCCACCTGAGCATTATGCAGATCAAGATGGTGATCTACTACTTCCACATAGTCAATAACATTGACGTTCATAGTTTCACCATGATGAACCCACCTAGTATATCTAACCGACATCCCGTACAAGTGTAGATGATTTTGCACAGTTGACTGGGGTCTTGTAACTGAATTCATACAACTACTACACGGGCAGAGCACATCTGATTTCGGACCATCATACTCAGCTCTGATAATGAAGTTTTCAACCCCCTCGACATATGCAGCAGAAAATCTTCGAGCAGGAGTTATCCAAGTCATGTCCATGTATTAGACATACAAATTAGTTCTTCTACTAGATATTATAGGAAAAACATATATGTTTTTTATGAAGTCCAGAAAAAAAATACCTAGGTCGATGTCTAAAGCTATGTCAAGATATTTGGACGAGCAGATCTAAGTAACGAAATATATGTAAAGCTAATTCAGCAAACAGATTTGAGTGCTAATT
>NW_021229438.1:0-605 GCF_002162155.2 Triticum dicoccoides | reverse complement strand
TTTTTTTATTAGAGTAGATTTAATGTGTAAATATTTAAACTAGTCAAATTGCACCGAACCACCAAAACCTAAACCGAACAACCAAAACCAGACACATTACACTCATGAGGCTATTCTGCGGATGATTTGGATAATGTGAAAGTGGTTTCCTATGATCAATAAATAAACTCAAGAAAATTGGAGTAAAAACATATAAATAAGACATACCATTAACTTTATTATAAATCAATGAAATTTTTACATACAATGTAAAATAATAAATAGTCGAAACCACAATGTTCCTAATTTAATTGTAACTTGTATAGTTTTCTCCTTCTCCTCAATTTCTATATTTTGTGATTGTTTTATCTTTATTTTAATTAAGTTTTGGGATTATTTCTAAGAAAAACTTGTAGCTTTTTGTATGCTTTCTTGAAGTTTTTTTTGTTAACTTTATTGGGTGGTCCAATGCCAACTACTACCATCTGAACACCCTTAGAGTATCAATCCTTTATTTTCATGGTTGAGGTTTTTATTCGTCTAGTTTTAGAGTTGAGAGATGAAATGTAAACTCGAGTTTTGGAATGTGGGATTAATAGTAGATTTTTATAATTAAGAAAAAAAAA
>NW_021229437.1:0-517 GCF_002162155.2 Triticum dicoccoides | reverse complement strand
AATTGGCCAAAACTACTAGTATTGATGACCGACATGTAAACGCACCCCGGGGATCGTTAATCGTGGAAAGCACACCAGGGCCCCAAAACAGTGAGTGTTGATGACCGAGACCTAAACGCACCTTGGGGTTCAACAACTATGGAAATCGCTCCGGGAGCCCTAAATGGTGAATAATAGCCCATGAATCGCGTCAGAATTGGCCAAAACTGTGACTGTTGACGACAGAGACGCAAACGCACCCTGGGGATTGTGAATCATGGAAATCGCTTTGGGACGCCAAAACGGCGAGTAATAGTACACGAAACGGACCAGAAATTGGCCAAAATTGTGAGTGTCATTGACCGACACGTAAACGCACCACGGGGTTCGTAAATCATGGAAATCACGCTTGGACCCAAAAACAGAGTAATAGTCCAAGTAACGAGCCAGAATCGGCCAAAAATGCGAGTGTTGATGACCGATAAGTAAATGCACCCTGCGGTTCGTTAACCGTGGAAATCACTCCGGGGCCCCAAAA
>NW_021229436.1:2884-4083 GCF_002162155.2 Triticum dicoccoides | reverse complement strand
CCCTGGGGTGCGTTTACGTGCCGGTCATTAACACTCGCAGTTTTTGTCGATTCTGACCCGTTTCGTGGACTATTACTCACTGTTTTGGGGTCCTGGAGTGATTTCCATGATTAACGAACCCTGGGGTGCGTTTACGTGTCGGTCATCAACACTCGCGGTTTTTGTCGATTCTGACCCGTTTCATGGACTATTACTCACCGTTTGGTGGTCCCGAAGTGATTTCCATGCTTGTCGAACCCCAAGGTGTGCTTACGTGACGGTCAACAACACCCATAGTTTTGGCCGATTCTGGCCCATTTCATGGACTATTACTCACTGTTTTCGGGGCCCGAAGCGATTTCATTGATTAACAAACCCTGGGGTGCGTTTACATGTTGGTCATCAAGACTCGCGGTTTTTGTTGATTCTGACAAGTTTCGTGGACTATTACTCACTGTTTTGGGGTCAAAAAGTGATTTCTGTGCTTGTTGAACCCCAAGGTGGGCTTACGTGTAGGTCATCAACATTGACAGTTTTGGCCGATCCTGGCCCATTTCATGGACTATTACTCACTGTTTTGGGGTCCTGGAGTGATTTCGAACCCTGGGGTGGGTTTACGTGTCGGTCATCAACACTCGCGGTTTTTGTCGATTCTGACCCGTTTCATGGACTATTACTCACCGTTTTAGGGTGTCGAAGTGATTTCCATGCTTGTTGAACCCCAAGGTGCGCTTATGTGTCGGTCATCAACACTCACAGTTTTGGCCGACTCTGGCCGTTTCGTGGACTATTACTCACTAGCGTTCCGGAGTGGCTTCCACAATCAACAAAACCTAAGGTGCGTTTACATGTCGGTCATCAACACTCGCGATTTTTGTTGATTCTGACATGTTTCGTGGACTATTACTCACCGTTTTGGGTTCCCGTAGTGATTTCCATGCTTGTTGAACCCCAAGGTGCGCTTACGTGTCGGTCATCAACACTGACAATTTTGGCCGATTCTGGCCCATTTCATGGACTATTACTCACTGTTTTGGGGTCCCGGAGTGATTTCCACGATTAACGAACCCTGGGGTGCGTTTACGTGCCGGTCATCAACACTCACGGTTTTGGTCGATTCTGACCCGTTTCGTGGACTATTACTCACTGTTTTGGGGTCCCGAAGTGATTTCCATGATTGTTGAACCACAAGGTGCGCTTACGTGTCGGTCATCAACACT
>NW_021229436.1:1400-2874 GCF_002162155.2 Triticum dicoccoides | reverse complement strand
GCCGTTTTGGGGTCGCGAAGTGATTTCCATGCTTGTTGAACCCCAAGGTGCGCTTACGTTTACGTCATCAACACTGACAATTTTGGCCGATTCTGGCCCGTTTTGTGGACTATTACTCACTGTTTTGGGGTCTCATAGTGACATCCACGATTAACGAACCTTGGGGTGCGTTTATGTGTCGGTCACAAACACTCGCAGTTTTGGCCGATTCTGGCCCGTTTCATGGACTATTACTCACTCTTTTGGGGTCCCGGAGTGATTTCCATGATTAACGAACCCTGGGTGCGTTTACGTGCCGGTCATCAACAATCGCGGTTTTTGTCGATTCTGACCCGTTTCATGGACTATTACTGACCGTTTTGGGGTCCCGAAGTGATTTCCATGCTTGTAGAACCCCAAGGTGCCCTTATGTGCTGGTTATCAACACTCACAGTTTTGGCCGCTTCTGGCCCATTTCGTGGACTATCACTCACTGTTTTGGGGACCCGGACTAATATCCACGATTAACGAACCCTAGGGTGCGTTTACGTGTCGGTCATCATGACTTGCGGTTTTTGTCGATTCTGACCCGTTTCGTGGACTATTACTTACTGTCTTGGGGTCACAATGTGATCTGCATGCTTGTTGAACCCCAAGGTGCGTTTACGTGTTGGTCATCAACAATCATAGTTTTGGCTGATTCTGGCTCGTTTCGTGGACTATTACTCGCTGTTTTGGGGGCCCAGAGTGATTTCGATGATTAACGAACCCTGGGGTGCGTTTACTTGTCGGTCATCAACACTCGCGGTTTTTGTCGATTTTGATCCGTTTCGTGGACTATTACTCATCGTTTTGTGGTCACAAAGTGATTTCCATGCTTGTTGAACCCCAGGGTGCGCTTACGAGTCGGTCATCAACACTCATAGTTTTGGCCGATTCTGGCCGCTTCGTGGACTATTACTCACTGTTTTGGGGTCCCGAAGTGATTTCCATGATTGTTGAACCACAAGGTGCGCTTACGTGTCGGTCATCAACACTAACAATTTTGGCCGATTCTGGCTCGTTTCATGGACTATTACTCACTGTTTTGGGGTCCTGGAGTGATTTCCATGATTAACGAACCCTGGGGTGCGTTTACGTGTCGGTCATCAAGACTCGCGGTTTTTGTTGATTCTGACAAGTTTCGTGGACTATTACTCACTGTTTTGGGGTCACAAAGTGATTTCCATGCTTGTTGAACCCCAAGGTGGGCTTACGTGTAGGTCATCAACATTGACAGTTTTGGCCGATCCTGGCCCATTTCATGGACTATTACTCACTGTTTTGGGGTCTCGGAGTGACTTCCACGATTAACGAACCCTGGGGTGCGTTTACGTGTTGATCATCAACACTCGCAGTTTTGGCCGATTCTGCCCTGTTTCATGGACTATTACTCACTGTTTTGGGGTCCCACAGTGATTTCCACGATTAACGAAACCTGGGGTGCGTTTACGTG
>NW_021229436.1:0-1390 GCF_002162155.2 Triticum dicoccoides | reverse complement strand
TTGTCGATTCTGACCCGTTTCATGGACTATTACTCAACATTTGGGGGTCCCGAAGTGATTTCCATGCTTGTCGAACCCCAAGGTGTGCTTACGTGACGGTCAACAACACCCATAGTTTTGGCCGATTCTGGCCCATTTCATGGAATATTACTCACTGTTTTCGGGGCCCGGAGCGATTTCATTGATTAACAAACCCTGGGGTGCGTTTACGTGTCGGTCATCAAGACTCGCGGTTTTTGTTGATTCTGACAAGTTTCGTGGACTATTACTCACTGTTTTGGGGTCACAAAGTGATTTCCATGCTTGTTGAACCCCAAGGTGGGCATACGTGTAGGTCATCAACATTGACAGTTTTGGCCGATCCTGGCCCATTTCATGGACTATTACTCACTGTTTTGGGGTCTCGGAGTGACTTCCACGATTAACGAACCCTGGGGTGCGTTTACGTGTTGATCATCAACACTCGCAGTTTTGGCCGATTCTGCCCTGTTTCATGGACTATTACTCACTGTTTTGGGGTCCCACAGTGATTTCCATGATTAACGAAACCTGGGGTGCGTTTACGTGCCGGTCATCAACACTCGCGGTTTTGGTCGATTCTGACCCGTTTCGTGCACTATTACTCACCATTTTGGGGTCGCGAAGTGATTTACATGCTTGTTGAACACCAAGGTGTGCTTACGTCTCGGTCATCAACACTGACAGTTTTGGCCGATTCTGGCCCGTTTCATGGACTATTGCTCACTGTTTTGGGGTCCCGAAGTGATTTCCACGATTAACGAACCCTGGAGTGCGTTTACGTGCCGGTCATCAACACTCGCGGTTTTGGTCTATTCTGACCCGTTTCGTGCACTATTACTCACCGTTTTGGCGTCCCGAAGTGATTTCCATGCTTGTTGAACCCCAAGGTGTGTTTACGTGTCGGTCATCAACACTGACAGTTTTGGCCGATTCTGGCCCGTTTCATGGACTATTACTCACTGTTTTGGAGTCCCGGAGTGATTTCAACGATTAACAATCCCTGGGGTGCGTTTACGTGCCGGTCATTAACACTCGCAGTTTTTGTCGATTCTGACCCGTTTCGTGGACTATTACTCACTGTTTTGGGGTCCTGGAGTGATTTCCATGATTAACGAACCCTGGGGTGCGTTTACGTGTCGGTCATCAACACTCGCGGTTTTTGTCGATTCTGACCCGTTTCATGGACTATTACTCACCGTTTGGTGGTCCCGAAGTGATTTCCATGCTTGTCGAACCCCAAGGTGTGCTTACGTGACGGTCAACAACACCCATAGTTTTGGCCGATTCTGGCCCATTTCATGGACTATTACTCACTGTTTTCGGGGCCCGAAGCGATTTCATTGATTAACAAACCCTGGGGTGCGTTTAC
>NW_021229435.1:0-549 GCF_002162155.2 Triticum dicoccoides | reverse complement strand
CAAAAGTACTTATTTTGTCCTAAATTAACTCAACAACAAAGAAAATACTAAACTAATAAATTAACAGAATAGAAAATACATTTTTTATGAAAATATCAGAAAGAAAGATTCCTACAGATTTCTATGAAAAAGAATCAACTTAAAAGCATTTATAAAACTACTCCCATGATCAAAACAAGTTATCTTTTGAAACAAAGAAACAAAAATAATAATAAATAATTTTAACTACAAATAAAATGCCTATTGTAGCTAACAGAAACTAATTAAAACTTGTCAAAAATGACAAGAAAATAATTTAAAACTATTAAAAACAACAAAGGAAAGACTAAAATAAAACTATAGTAAAACAATATTGTTTTTTAGATAAACTAAATATAAAATAAAAAAAACAATATACTTTGAAGTGCCACTGGATGCACAACTATTCTAGTGGCAAAGTGCAAAAAGAATTAAATTAAAAGCTATTTTAAAACTCAACTTATGGCCAAAATAACAATTTTTGTAATATTCAAATTTAAACTACTCAAATTTGAAAACCAAGTGCACCAA
>NW_021229434.1:0-791 GCF_002162155.2 Triticum dicoccoides | reverse complement strand
TCCGAACTTAGCAACAAAAGTCTTTCCTTCGGATCTGTGATAGAAGGTGTATCCAATAGTTTCCTTTGGATATCCTATGAAGACACATTTCTCCGATTTGGGTTCGAGCCTATCAGGTTGAAGCTTTTTCACATAAGCATCGCAGCCCCAAACTTTCAGAAACGACAACTTTGGTTTCTTGCCAAACCATAGTTCATAAGGCGTCGTCTCAACGGATTTTGATGGTGTCCTATTTAACATGAATGCGGCCGTCTCTAAAGCATAACCCCAAAACGATAGCGGTAAACCGGTAATAGACATCATAGATCGCACCATATCTAGTAAAGTACGATTACGACGTTCAGACACACCATTATGCTGTGGTGTTCCGGGTGGCGTGAGTTGCGAAATTATTCCGCATTGTTTCAAATGTACACCAAACTCGTAACTCAAATATTCTCCTCCATGATCAGATCGTAGAAACTTTATTTTCTTGTTACGATGGTTTTCAACTTCACTCTGAAATTCTTTGAACTTTTCAAATGTTTCAGACTTATGTTTCATTAAGTACATATACCCATATTTGCTTAAGTCATCTATGAAGGTGAGAAAATAACGATATCCGCCACGAGCCTCAATATTCATCGGACCACATACATCTGTATGTATGATTTCCAACAAATCTGTTGCTCTCTCCATAGTACTGGAGAACGGTGTTTTAGTCATCTTGCCCATGAGGTACGGTTCGCAAGTACCAAGTGATTCATAATCAAGTGGTTCCAAAAGTCCATCAGTATGGAGTTTCTTCATGC
>NW_021229433.1:0-397 GCF_002162155.2 Triticum dicoccoides | reverse complement strand
AGTTCACAGGAGACGCCTCCAGCTCCCGCCTTCACCGAGCCTCAGATAGCTGAGGTGCGAAATATTATCAGCCCCAACACGCTCAAGAAGGCGGTCTGTGAGCAGAACTCGGTCCCATTATAGCAGATCAAGAAGAAGGGACGGAAACGAAAGACTAACAAGGGCGCCGGTGCGAGCCAGCCGGCACTGAGTACGATCCGTGCTCAGGACGGGCCACCTTCACCTCAGGATATCTCGAGGAGGGTGCATGTGGCGGGTAGGGCGATGCTACCGACAAATATGCTCAATGCTGCAACCGGTGCTATGTGGAGTCTGCATGACAGTGTTCTTTCTTTGGAGAAGATGCGTCTCTCCCAGAATGATGTGGCATACCCGATTTTCGTGGCCAAGGTGCCAG
>NW_021229432.1:0-687 GCF_002162155.2 Triticum dicoccoides | reverse complement strand
GGCCGCGCTCATGGCAGGTAGGCGGCGGAGGACGTGGGCGGCTATCGTGAACATGGCCATGGCCATGGGTGTGGTGGAGGCGAGCGATGGATTTGCTAGGTCTTACAGTCGGGCGGCGCAGTGGCGGAGCTTAGTGGAGACCAACAGGGGCCATGGCCCCCCCTTATTTTTTGCATCCATTGAAGAACAAGCTACATCATGAGCCTAATTAGTGTTTAAACTACAAATTAGCCCCTCCTTCCCTATTAACTTGGTTCCTTTTGACTAATGGCCCCCTCTTGAATTATTCTCAAGCTCCGCCACTGGGGCGGCGGCTGCATGCGCTGTAACCGAAGATGCATCGATCCTGAACGTAGTCAAATTCGCCGGCTGTGGGCTAGGTCAAGTCCACAGGCCCGGCAAGTGCCGTCCGGCGGCCTGGCCAATGGATCAGTTGCTTGATGGAGGGAATGGCCCGTTGGCCCCCCTACCCTCTCTACCCAACATGTAGGTAGGATCGGTCATGGTGCCCCTAAAAAAAACCCGGACTTTTTTTTTGCATGGAAAAAGGATCGGACATGGTGGCAATTTGTTTTGCAATTCCGCTTCCCAGTTATGATATGGAAGACTTTGTTGCATGGGGTATGACATTTTTTTTTCTTCGTGAAATCAGCATATTATGTTGAGTGGGATCACAGATTTTCAGGG
>NW_021229431.1:0-1462 GCF_002162155.2 Triticum dicoccoides | reverse complement strand
TTTTTTTTTTTTTTGATTTGAGGGAAGGGCCTTTCCAGTGGATGTTAGTTCCATTGCTTCTTCAATTCTCCAAACCCAATCTAGCAATCTTCACACGCTCGGGCACATGGCTTCGTTTCCGTCACAAACAGAGGACGGAGCGGAAGAACGCCGTGCAACTCTGCCGCAGGCCAGAGCATTACAACGGTTGCCTGCTGCGCCTAGGGCGAGGAACAGCCGAACAATGGAGGTATATTTTTTTATGAATCTTTTAGTCCTCAATTTTAATCTGGTTGATGATAATTAATTTGTGTTCTTGTTTTTATAACACTTGTAGTCTTGGAGGACATAGCTGGTCTTGGTCGCCTGGTCTCAATGTTTTGTACTTGGATAACCAGAGAGCACACCAGTGTTGGAGCACGCATTATTGCAGCTAATTTACTCCAAAGTTGATTTGTGCTCTTTTTTGTTGGTACAAACATACTGCCTAAAAACATTTATCTAGTTCCAAGAAAAGAAACAAGAGAATGAGCACATCAGTTAACTAAAATTTAGCAGGAGGTTATTAATTTTTTTATTTATTGGAATGTTACTGATAATCTGAAGCAATTCTTGTTTCGAAAAATAATAATCTGAAGCAATTAGATGTCAATATTATTGAAGCACCACAACCTATTATTATCAGATACTATTTACAAGGGAACAATATATCATAGTTTATGGTTTTACAAGAATTTTTTCATATCAATGTATGGATTTCCTTTTTTTTTCTCCACTGCAGCCGCTGGGCCCACTCATGGATTCCGCCCTGGGGCCCTTGAAACTCCTGGGCCGGCCCTGGTGGTAGCATGCCCGTTGGTCCGACCGGCTCGGGCCAATCCTGGATTTGGTGACTAGCAGATGACGCGTGGGTGGGGTGGTGCCGGCGGCCCGGCGTGGCCGTCAATATGGATGTGGTGCAGGCGGCGGTGGTGGTCATCTCTTTCGTCAGAGGTGTTCAGCCAGAGGCTGGGTTTTCGGATCTCCTGATACGTCATCTAGTACCGGCTGTCAGTCGGGGAGACATAGTTGTCGGTGAACACGAGCCAAAGGCGGGCGATGGCGGCATTATGCGTCGTTACCTTGATGAAGGCATCGTCATGTGGCTATTTTTGACCCACTCGTACAGCTCTGGGGAAAACCCTAAGATCTAGTCTTCCAGATTGGACGATGGCGGCACTGCAGTGTTATTTCTCTTTTTGGAGCATAGTTTGTGGAGCAGCGCTGGAAGTCAGAGGCAGGAGGTCGAGTGGCTTCGTCTTGCATGGATCATCGATGGAGATGTCAAGTCATGCATGGCCGACTGGTGCTAGGCTTTGTCATGCCTGGTCGGCAGGTGCTACGCACGACAGATCTTTCAGAGACTTCAAGATGTGTCGGCTGGTGGTACTTGGCGGCATGGTGCTGAGGGGTATCGGTGGAAACCATGACGTGCTCAGCAGTT
>NW_021229430.1:0-1158 GCF_002162155.2 Triticum dicoccoides | reverse complement strand
AACTACGACTGCAAGTAACTCTTTTGAGGTGGCGCACACGAGTCCACATATTCACCATATCAATACACCACTATGGATCCGCTCCCGTCTCCCTACGAGAACGCCATCCATAGCACTCACGCTTATCTTGCGTATTTTAGAGTATCCACTTTCACTTGTCTATGAACTGATATAAGCAACCCAGAAGTCCTTTTCCGTGGACACGGCTATTCGAATAGATGATGTTAACCCTGCAGGGGTGTACTTCTTCACACACGCTCTCACCACTTACCGCCGTTTACACGACATGTACTCGGCAACCTTCAAGCGGAAGCCCAACGTGGGTGTCGGCCACGGCCTGCCTAAACACTCAAATCTCTAGTCCAGGTTTATCGCCTATTCGGGTTCCATCCATGAGGAGATCCGGCCGGAGTTTCGCTCACAGCCCCAAACGATGTGAACAGGGTTCCGTGACACCAAACGGGCGCCCGGTTTACCCGGCCACGTGCCTACCGCATCACAGCCCACCCCTACGGTCAGCGCTGCGCACGGCCTCCAGCATACTACAAACACCAGAAACTACTTGCAACTCCTGGACAGAGGATAAGGGTGATCAAGAAGCCGAGAGGGTCCATTGGTTTCGGGCCCAATGCGTGGTAGTAGCTGAATCATGGATCACAAACACAGAACTCAGTTCCTGAGGACGGCTACAATGAGACAACCCACCATGTACTCCTACATGGCCTCTCACCGCTACCTTTACCAAATCGTGTTCACACACTTAGCTCACACACAGTAGGACATGTTCACACGCCTCTGATTCCTCCCCGATGAATCAGACCTGACTCAACTCTAAGCAGTAGCAGGCATGACAAACAAACATGAATGAGTAGGCACAACAGGGCTCAAACAACTCCTACTCATGCTAGTGGGTTTCATCTAATTACTGTGGAATGACAGGTCATGCAGAGGATAAAGGGGTTCAGCTACCGCAGCAAGTAACAGATGGATCGATGTTGTCCTAATGCAGTAAAAGAGAGCAGGAGCGAGAGAGTGGGATTTTATCGGAATGAACAAGGGGGTTTTGCTTGCCTGGCACTTCTGAAGATAACATTGAGTCTTCATCAGTGTCAACGATCACATCATCGGTATCACGTCTATCGAGAGGGGACAAATACC
>NW_021229429.1:0-387 GCF_002162155.2 Triticum dicoccoides | reverse complement strand
TAAGATATTTGAATTAGAATGTGATGCTAGCAGCATTGGTTTAGGCGGTGTTTTATTGCAAGAAGGAAAACCAGTAGCATACTTTAGTGAAAATCTCAGTGGGCCTAGTTTGAATTATTCAACATATGATAAAGAACTTTATGCACTAGTTCGGACTTTGGAGACATGACAACATTATTTATGGCCTAAGGAGTTTGTCATACATTCTGACGATGAATCACTCAAGCATATTAGAAGTCAAAGCAAACTGAACCGTAGACATGCAAAATGGGTTGAATTTATTGAATCTTTTCCTTATGTTATTAAGCACAAGAAAGGTAAGGAGAATGTTATTGCCAATGCATTGTCTAGGCGCTATACCATGTTATCACAACTTGACTTCAAAAA
>NW_021229428.1:0-1850 GCF_002162155.2 Triticum dicoccoides | reverse complement strand
GTGCCATCGCTTTTGCAATTCACTTCCATCGATAAATCCCTCTGGATAACTACTTACACCTATCGTTCATATTGTCATCCCCAGTTGCTCTTGTTATTACAAGATGTCCTGAAATACTCTTCGATATTCTGAGAATTCTTTACGCTTACTGCCCTGCAGTTCCTTGCTGCATGAATACCCCTACGGATAATTCTCGCACTTATCGAGTATCCGCTCATCCCCAGTTGTTCATGTGTTTCACAAAAGTCTTCAAAATACTATTCGATCTTCCGAAAATCCTCTGGAGCCTTTGGCTCTTGAAATTCTTGCTTGCTTGCATTATGGTTAATCCCATAACTCTCGTAGTCTTATTGACATTCCTTGTCATTATCATTTTGAGTCTTTTGACTCAATATGTTTGCGAATACCCGCAATCATCTTTGATCCATATAAGTTACTTTTCCGGCTGAGCTGCCATTCTTTTAACTGGAATTGGTTCTCGACCAATCCAATTGTCGTTGACTGTACCATAAGGCTATTCTACTTATCCATCCCTAATCAGAGCATTGCTTCTGATCCCTTGATTTGGAAATCATAATTCCTTTGCATTTGACAATTGAGTTAGTCAGTTGTTTCTATAATCTGCTTCCTCTAGTTGAGTACCGATGCTCACACCAGATCCCTTATGGATCACCAGATCCTTTGTTGGATTTATCTGACAACGCCCTTCATATTCAATAACCTTGTGAGCCTTTCCTCGGATACATAATGCCTTTGGTAAATTGTATCCTCTGCTTTTCTCAACCAAGCTCTGCCATCGAGTTTGAGTTAATTACTCCTAAAGATTGTGGTATATGTTTCTAAGAAGCCCCTGTGGGATGAACATATGCCCTCTCTAAACCGTGTGAACCCGAAGGTTTTCACGATTCATACTCTTCTGGTATTTTGCCAGATAAAATTTCAACGCTATAACTTCATCGAAAGCGAGAAGTGAATGAAAGTGTATGCATTGGAGAAGTGGGAGTCGACCTTGAACTTTGTGTTCATGCCCATGGACGCGATGTATATCCTATCATGGAAGCTTCTTGTAACAATAACTATTTCCTTGATAACTAACATATGGTATCTGTGAATTGATCCCTTGCAACCGTCGTTCCGACCATGATTGTTCTTCTTTGATCTCATTTCTCAGACAAGTTAAAACAATTGTCTCCTATGGATCAATACACCAGTCCAACCTTTACTTTGATCTTGTGTCGAGTATTACCCCCCTGGTATCTCGAGATTATCATGGAACTGCATAACTTCTTAGGAGTTCTTCATCAAGTGCAACCTTCCCACTGATTCCAATTTTTCACGGGCTTTGAGTTAACAGACACTCAAAGACACCGCTAACGGAACCAAGTCCGCTCTACGGTTCAACAACTCTTTAGTAAGCTTCTATAAATACGAGTTTGTACCCGATCACGCCATTCCTAGCCTGTTTGGCTATATCATTGTCGTGATGATTTTAACTGTGCTACCCGGTCCTTCTTCTCGGAGCACAATTTTCGACGATGAACTAACCTTACGTCGGTCCTCATCGTCATATCATTTCGCCTTGAACAACAAGCTTGGTTTCGAGTTTGTGTCGTACCCTTGGTTCCAATAACCTTTCACTTCATCATTACTTTGACTTGATGTCGTCGCCGATCGATTACATCTTCATGAACTCTCGCGACAAAGGTGTCGTGATCATCAACATTCTGAGCTCATCCATGATATCAATTGAATTCATGATGAGAAATACCATCCTTGCCCTTGATGAATTGTATTATCATCGACCACTTTATGGCCTTCCCACCAACACAAGCTTGTTCATGCTTGGTGTT
>NW_021229427.1:0-3125 GCF_002162155.2 Triticum dicoccoides | reverse complement strand
GGGGGGGGGGGACTTGCCCCCAAAGCCAAGTGGGGCGCCCGCACCCCTAGGGTTTCCAACCCTAGGCGCAGGGGGAGGCCCAAGGGAGGCGCACCAGCCCACCAGGGGCTGGTTCCCTTCCCTCTTCAGCCCACGGGGCCCTCCGGGATAGGTGGCCCCACCCGATGGACCCCCGGGACCCTTCCGGTGGTCCCGATAAAATACTGGTGACCCCTAAAACTTTCCCGGTGGCCGAAACTGGACTTCCTATATACAATTCTTCACCTCCGGACAATTCCGAAACTCCTCGTGACGTCCGGGATCTCATCCGGGACTCCGAATAACTTTCGGGTTACCGCATAATAATATCTCTACAACCCTAGCGTCACCGAACCTTAAGTGTGTAGACCCTACGGGTTCGGGAATCACGTAGACATGACCGAGACAGCTCTCCGGCCAATAACCAACAGCGGGATCTGGATACCCATGTTGGCTCCCACATGTTCCACGATGATCTCATCGAATGAACCACGATGTCGAGGATTCAGGTAATCCCGTATACAATTCCCTTTTTCAATCGGTACGTTACTTGCCCGAGATTCGATCGTCGGTATCCCAATACCTCGTCCAATATCCTTACCGGTAAGTCACTTTACTCGTACCGTAATGCATGATCCCGTGACCAAACACTTGGTCACATTGAGCTCATTATGATGATGCATTACCGAGTGGGCCCAGAGATACCTCTCCGTCACACGGAGTGACAAATCCCAGTCTCGATCCGTGTCAACCCAACAGATACTTTCGGGGATACCTGTATAATACCATTATAGTCACCCAGTTATGTTGTGACGTTTGGTATACCCAAAGCACTCCTACGGCATCCGGGAGTTACGCGATCTCATGGTCTAAGGAAATGATACTTGACATTGGAAAAGCTCTAGCAAACGAAGTACACGATCTTGTGCTATGCTTAGGATTGGGTCTTGTCCATCACATCATTCTCCTAATGATGTGATCCCGTTATCAATGACATCCAATGTCCATAGTCAGGAAACCATGACTATCTGTTGATCAATGAGCTAGTCAACTAGAGGCTCACTAGGGACATGTTGTGGTCTATGTATTCACACATGTATTACGATTTCCGAATAACACAATTATAGCATGAATAACAGACAATTATCATGAACAAGGAAATATAATAATAATCATTTTATTATTGCCTCTAGGGCATATTTCCAACAGAGAGCACGTTTGTTATCAATTCTATAATATAGCTAGGTATGTAGTTTAACATTTGCCACTTTTCTTTTTTATGTATTCATCCTTCTACAGATAAATTAAGGGGACTTCCATGGGAAACACGTTATGAGATAATCTTCGGAATTTGTAAGGGTCTGCATTATCTTCACGAAGAAAAAAGAATTGTTCATATGGATCTTAAACCAGCAAACATATTACTAGATGGCAAAAATATGGTTCCAAAAATCACCGATTTTGATTTGTCAAGACCGGATGAAAACTCACATACTACTGTTCAATGTGTTGGAACGCAGTAAGATACGCATCCGAAGAATGAATATTTAATTAGCATGTTTTTTCATCATACAACCCTACAGTTACTTTGTGTCATAACGCATCACAATATTGTATTTTGTTGCAGAGGATATATCGCTCCAGAATACCGGGACGCTAGCAAAACTTCAATGAAATGTGACATATATAGTTTGGGGGTCATAATCATTGAATTGGTAACGGGATGTAAGGGCCTCCCTGACGAACAGAAGGTAAGTGTATCATTGAATAGGCATGCATCTTTTGTTCAGACTTGTGTATGCACACTATACTTTTGAATGGCATATCTAATTTAAAGAAACATTTTCTGGATATCTACACGGCATGTACGGCCGACGTATGGCTTTAAATTACACACCATGACATGGACATAGATTTCATCGTAAGATTCTGGGATTATTCACAAAAAACTAATTAACATTTTTTTAATTGTAGGTACTTCGAAGATGGAGACATAGGTGGAGTAAGCCACCAACAATACTACAACTCCAGCAAGTAACCAGATGTATTAAGATAGGAGTGAGGTGCAGGGAAAAGAAACCAGAGCATAGGCCACCTATATCAGAAATAATCAGCTTCCTGGGTGAACCTGCAAGCACCGATGACCACACTAGCCGGGTACAATCATGTCTATATAATCCCCTAACATATATATAATCCCTCATCCTCTAAAAAGCTATTTTTTAGATGATTAAATGTCTCTACAACTTATGATCCCCACAAATTTCGAACACAAATTTTTTCATGCAAATTCATTTGGAACACACATTTAAAATACTTCATTCAGAAATTAAACAACGGCACTGCATTAACATCAACCTAGCAGACTAAAAAACTCATTACTTAGTACATTAGCATTGTGTCGCCATTAAACGAGCTAAACTTCAGTAGATAGCAGATATATAATACGAGGAATGGTACGAGGAGCTCTACTCCTCGTTGAAGGAGATGTGGATCACCCCCGCGCCAGAGGGTCGGCCTCCTCATCATTGGCCGTGGGATAAATCATGGGATGAAGGTGAAACCGTTGGCATCTTCCTCCTCGTTGCCGGCTTTGCCAGTGAAGTCCATGAAAAGCTCTGCGCGCTTGGCATTGTGGCAAAGAGCTTCTTGTGCTCACTCTTGATCGTGCACGTTCTCTCCACGTACGCGAAGATCATGTGGTGCTTGGTTATGAGCTCCGGGTTGACGTAGAGCGCCGCCACGATGTTGGCATCGGCTGCCTCGGGCGTGAGGTGATCCTCCTCTTTGGTAAGCGTGTGGAGGTACTTCTCCACCCCCTGGTCATGGCATCAGTACTGCAAGCTCATCGGTTGGAGGGTCTATCCCCATCCCCTCATCGTCCTCCTCTTCCTTCTCCTTGTGACATAGGGGAGCTCCTAAACGTGTGGGGCGCCCCCAGTCACGACACTGTGTACCCTCGCGTCCCTCTGCTCGCCCTGTTTCGCCGGCCTATGTGAGGGGCAGGGCGCCCCTTTTTTTCGTTTTTTACATTTCCTTTTTTATTTTCTGTATCTTTTTATTATATATTAAAATAATACGGGATTGGTTCTAAAATTTTAAAAAAA
>NW_021229426.1:0-798 GCF_002162155.2 Triticum dicoccoides | reverse complement strand
TTCGGCACGCAGATTGTCTTCGACATTGCAAGGCGGGTTCCATCTCCGAATACTCCAAGGTAAATTTCGAACACATGAATCGTGTCTGGCTCTGCAAAATAAATTCCACATACCACCGTAGAGAGCATAATATTTCACAAATCGAATCCGCTGACAATTTTTCATGACAGGGTATCATATCATAGCCTGGTCATTATTCGAAACACTTTTCTCAACCAGCTACTGTGCATATTGCGAGGCGGTTTTCTTTGGCATGTCTTGTGGAAGCAGAGATCGTGTCCCCTTATCGTGGGATTCTCATCAATACAGGTGCAAGTAACCCAACCGCGCCATCAAACGTGGCGCTTGGAGAACAAGTGAGTTTTACCAGGCAAGTGGGGAGGCGCACGGTTCCAGCCGCCTCTATAAAGAGATAAGGACCCCTCTTTCTCACCCACGCCTTCTTCTCATACTTTCCCTTTCACTCGAGCTCTAGCGCCCAACCGTTTGTCTTCTCCACACAAAGAGGTCTTCCGGACATGTCCGGATCCAGAGCAGGAGGCAAATGGATGGCCTCTACCGTGCAGGAGAAGGATATCAAAAAGCTTCGGGAGGCCGGCTACCTGGCCAAGAAAATCGGCCACCGTCTTCCGACGGCGGGACAGATTGTCCCCACTCCGGAACCCCATGAGAGGGTTGTATTATTTCCTCATTTTGTCCGCGAGCTAGGGTTTCCCCTTCACCCATTCGTTCGCGGCATCACGTATTATTATGGGATCGATTTTCACGATCTATCCCCCAATTTCTTCCTCAGTATTT
>NW_021229425.1:0-1881 GCF_002162155.2 Triticum dicoccoides | reverse complement strand
CCCTGAGAGACAGAACAAGCATCTGAGACAGAAATGTGGAAACAAAGCTAAGATTGTAGCTTCCATAGCTGAGGCAGTTATCCTAGAGGAGGTGGCAGACCTCAGGACAGCCTACTATCCGGACCATGTTCCCACGTTGCACAATAAGGTGTCTCGATACAATACAGAAGAACCCAAGTATAAACCCAAGTTGCCTCTATTCATCGGGCAAGGTGGTAGGGCTGGATGCTCGAAACCTTATCTCATGCCACGAGATGAGTGGGAGGATGTCATGTTCTATATCTTGCACAACATCAAGGAAGTTGAGGATGAGTGGATGAGGTAATACCTTAGCACCATTCTTTGAGTCAATTCGTTATGTTCACTTTGCCTAGTTCTTATACCGCTTTTCTTATTGTAGTCGATTCGTTGAAGAAGAATGGACGGGAATGCTGCCTCCTACTGAAGCGGAGGCACTTGCTCTTCTCCGAAAGGGTGCTGATGGAAGGAAAATTTTCGTTGCGTGGTTCATGGAGAAAGTAATTTTTCACACTTTCAATTAAACTCATGCACCCTATAATTTCAATTAAACTCATGCACCCTATAATTTCAATTAAACTCATGCACCCTATAATTTCAATTAAACTTGTAGGGAAATGATCCGACCGGATCAATGGATGAAGAATTGAGATGGGTTTCTATGGGTTTTGATCCCGTCGTCATGACATGCGAAAAGTATGATGTGAATGGGTATCGCTTCCATACAGAGGAGCACCAGAACAGTCGGCCTGATCCCAAAACCATAAATACCGGAGTCTTCACTGAAGGAGATAATAAAGTAGATTACTACGGAAGGGTAGGAAAAATATACGAGCTTACATTCAAACGTGGCCGCGAACACCTAAGTCTCACTGTGTTCAAATGCCGATGGTTCGACCCCAAAAAGGGTCTGAGACATATGCCTTCTGTTGGTTTAGTTGAAGTTAAACCATCAACCGTCTATGCGGGAGCTGATCTCTTTATCGCTGCTACCCAGGCCACACAAGTATATTATCTGCCTTACCCATGCCAGAAAGAGTACCTAAAGGGTTGGGAAGTTGTGTTCAAGGTGTCGCCGCATGGTAAGCTACCGGACCCGAACGATGATGATTACTACAACATAAACCCCATGACATACGAGGGAGTGTTCTATCAAGAGGAACATGATGACGTGGTCCGAAGCAACGAGGATGATGACTTGGGTTATGTTGACCTGGACCCAAACGACGACGACACACGGATTGATGGTGAGGCAGTTGTGAATCAAAGAGACATAATTATGCTTGAAAAGTTAAATGAAGACGCTGACGATGAGGAAGAGCCTCCACCTCCGTCAGACAACGAAGAAGATATGCATGATAGTGATGATGAGACTGGTCCACAAATAGATTACAATAGTGATGATTCATATGGGTTCTAGAAAATGTAAGTTCTTTTAATGATCATTGCAATAGTATGCTTAATGTGCTCTTCTGGTATTAATGTTTTTCCTGTATGCTTGTTTAATTGATATCCTTACCAATTGTTTATTCTCTTCTCAATGCAGGTTTAATAATCATGGGCAAGTCCAGCGGCGCTAGTTTCCTCAGTAAATTTAAAGGACTTACTCGGAGTGGACGAGCCCACAAGGTTCCCTCCCGACTACGCGAGGATGACACCTCACAGGGAGGTGGAGGGGTCGGGGGAGGAGACCCTAGAGGAGGAGGCGGTGGGGGGAGAGCCCCTAGAGGAGGAGGAGGTGGGGGGAGAGGCAACCGGGGCAAAAAACTCCGGGCCGTGTCTGAAATAGGAGGGTCTTCTTTGATGCCCTCCTATACAGAGGCACCTTCTGAGTCTGAGGAGGAGGAGTATGTTCCTGATGGC
>NW_021229424.1:0-1242 GCF_002162155.2 Triticum dicoccoides | reverse complement strand
GTGGAAACGATTTCAGAATGTGTCGATGATGCTTTTTTAATAATTCTTCAGTTTTGAACAAAGTGAAAATTTATAGTGATGGATCAAAAGGGAACAAAATCGGTGATGAAATTATATGATTGATAGTTATAAGTTGTTATACGAGATCCATACGGTCAAACATACAACTTTTGATGCTTGAAATAAAGAAATGCTGTTGGAATGTCTAAATGATGCTATTTAAGTAAGTTTTCTTTTTAGCAAAAAAAATCAACGGCAACGGATCAAAAGTTTATGAAAAGGAGCTAAACATGAATAATTTATGTGGATAAGCTCTTCTATGACTTCCATATGACGGTCGAGACTACTCTCGAAGAATGGACTGATGGAAAGGCTATTATAATGTGTCAAATATCCCATTTAAATGAGTTCTGACTTTCAAAGGAGGAGAAAATGTAAAGTAATAAATCAAAAGGTTATTAAAAACTAGTAAAAAAAATAAGTGACTCCTACATATATAAGTTGTTGTAGGATTTTCAAATGGCGGCATAGACCACTTCGAAACAAGAAATGAAGCAAGGCTTCTATCACCTGTCGGTAATGCAATTTAAACAAGTTTTCAGTTTCGCAAAAATCGAAAATCTACCATGATGGATAAAAAAGGTTAAAAAATGTACCAGAATATCAGATTTCTTTAGGTAATTAAGTTGCTATCTGAGGTGCATATAGATGCACATACTACCCTCGAAACGTGAAATGGTGGAAACGAGTTCGGAATATGTCGATGATGCTTTTTTAATAATTCTTCGGTTTTGAACAAAGTGAAAGTTTATAGTGATGGATCAAAAGGGAACAAAATTGGTGATGAAATTATATGATTGATAGTTATAAGTTGTTATACGAGATCCATATGGTCAAACATACAACTTTCGATGCTTGAAATAAAGAAATGTTGTTGGAATGTCTAAATGATGCTATTTAAGTAATTTTTCTTTTTAGCGAAAAAAATCAACGGCAATGGATCAAAAGTTTATGAAAAGGTTCTAAACATGAATAATTTATGTGGATAAGCTCTTCTATGACTTCCATACGGCGGTCGAGACTACTCTCGAAGAATGAATGATGGAAAGGCTGTTATAATGTGTCAAATATCCCATTTAAATGATTTCCGACTTTCAATGGAGGAGAAAATATAAAGTAATAAATCAAAAGGTAATTAAAAACTCGTAAAAAATATGTGACTCCTGCATATATAAGTTGTTG
>NW_021229423.1:0-1198 GCF_002162155.2 Triticum dicoccoides | reverse complement strand
TGGGCTGGCATTTTGATCTGCGGAGCATGACTACCTTGACCCAATCCTAGATATGGATGAGGTACTGGAGTTCATTTCTCCTAGTCATTCTGGAATAGAATGGCTTGATGGACCACAAGAGTAATAGGTATCGATGAACGATTGCACGCATACTCTTGACTATCAATTGATAGACGAAGGTCAGTAGACAGCTAAAGAGGGACAACTCAAAGGAACATATAACTTTCTGAGTTGTGGATGCATAGATTAGTATGTCGAACCAAGTTCAACAAGTTTCTTCCGAATAACCCATGCAGAAAAGTAGAACTGGCAGGGTCACAATATATAATGGAGAACTCATCGAGAGCACTCTTGTTGTCATCTTTTGGTTCAGAAGAACTTCTGCCAAGAATGGTTCATGGTAATTGGAAGAAGGATGTACCACGAACCTCGAGAACTATCGCAAAGTTACTAATATCCTAAAGGAACTAGCAACACTATCAACATGAAGTAAGTAGAGTGAATCTCGGTTCAAGAACCCAGGAACAGAATACCTATTACTAAGTAGCATCACGGGATGCTTTCGAGAATGATGGCTAGAATCATCACACTGGGAACACAAATCATGGCTAAATTACTAGATGATCCCCTAAGACACCTAGGGTCATAATAATATCTCCAACATATATGTCAAGGTAACGGAGTACCTCAACTCACTGATTAGTGTGGTTAATCTGGCCCATGGGAACATTGAAACGGGAAGAAAGGATTTGCAAATGCATCAGACTACTTAGAAACCTGGGATGACTCGGACAGCATAACGGCTGTAAATGCTCAGAAAAGATTTGAGACATTCACAAAAATGGTGGCATAACCACTCAGAAGCACAATATCAAGGTTTGGAGATCAACAGTTAACATACAGAAGTAGTAGGAACTGAACTCAAGCTTAAATCCAACAATCTTATAAGTCTACTGATTAGTAACACGTGATCCTAATAGAAAGAAAAGATAGCCTAGTTCTTAATCCCCGTAGAAGAGAAGATGATGACTCAGATCAGAAGGCATAAGGTATAAGGAGTAAAAAGAGCCTTACGTTCCATCCCACAATCAATTCCCTTATATAACTAAAGAATTTCTAGACTCAACTTCGACCAGTTTGGCTTGGTAATCCTACAGGCAGTCAAGCTCTGATACCAACGCTGTCAGGACCCCGACTC
>NW_021229422.1:0-900 GCF_002162155.2 Triticum dicoccoides | reverse complement strand
CAACAACAACAACAACGACTACCTCCACATCGCGAAGCAGACCTCCGCCGAGCAAGCCGTGTTCCTCTTGCGTTTGGCCAAACTGTTGGTGCTGCTGTTGATACTTCTGTGGCTCCTGCTGCTGATGCGGAGGAGGATGATTATGTGGGAGATTATGAGGATGAGGTTGATCAAAATCAACACTATGTGCAGCCACCTGTACCACCACCAGCAGGTCGACCTCAGGTATATATTCGTAATGGTAGGCCTGCACCACCACCTCAGGTACGAGATGATGTCCATATTCCTAAACTGAAATTGAATATTCCACCATTTGAGGGTAGATATGTTCCTGATATATCTTACTTGGGAGTTAGAAACTGAACAACGATTTACATGTATACAATATCCTGAGGAGAGACGAGTTGCTGCTGCCGTTTGTGCTTTCACTAGTTTTACATGTGTATGGTGGTCTGAACATTGTAGATTATATCCTATTCCAACTACTTGGGCTGCTTTGAAAACTGTTATGCGTACGCGTTGGGTTCCACCATATTATCAACGTGAATTGCTTCAAAAATTGCAGCGTTTAAGACAAGGGAAAAATTCTGTAGAAGAATATTATCAGGAATTACAAACTGGCATGATTAGATGTGGTATTGTTGAGGAGAATGAAGCTATGCTTGCACGTTTTCTGGGTGGATTAAATAGAGAGATTCAGACCATTCTAGACTATAAGGAGTATACTAATATCACTCGTTTATTCCATCTTGCTTGTAAAGCTGAACGTGAAGTGCAGGATCGACAAGCATTGGGGCGAACTAACTTTTCTGCAGGCCGACCTTCATCATGGACACCACGTGCATCTTCTACTTCAACTGCACCAGCACCTCCATCCGGTGCCACCTCCAGCCGTGATAC
>NW_021229421.1:0-2038 GCF_002162155.2 Triticum dicoccoides | reverse complement strand
AGTTACTAGCTCGAGGGAACTTGAGATAGCTGCTTCTCACGTCTTCAGTCCAGCAAACTTCTATATGTTGCAAGATGATCTTAGAAAAATTGACGGCATGGAGATTGTAGAAATTAAGCTAGGAGACGGATCACAACAGTACATCGTGGCCTGGAAGAATAACCGGAAGCGCCGTTTTTGAGTGGAGTATACACCAGTAAATTCCGCAGAAACTATAAGGTGCAGCCGCAGAAGAATGATTCGAAAGGGTCTACCTTGCAAGCACATATTCCATGTACTGAAGCACTTGAACATATCTGAAATACCAAAGTGTTTAGTTCTTATTCGGTTCACGAAAGAAGCAAGGTTGGGACTGCCCGCGAGGCGCACAAGCGATCTGTTGGGATTTGGTTGGACTGGGGCCGGGGAAAGAATGAAATATAGCCAGGTCAGTGTGTTAGCGTCTGAAGCTATGCATGCGGCATGCAAACACCCTGCTTTGTGGGATCAGTTATAGGAGAGTTTGAAGGCTGTGATAGCTAAGAGTGATGAGTATGATCTGCTACAGGAAAATTTGTTGAAGCAAACAAATGACATCAGTAAGTGTGTAGTTGAATATGTGGACGATGGTGAAGGAAACATGATTGAGGTTAAAGATCCTATGAAAGTGTCAAGCAAAGGTGCAACAAAGGCAGATGAGAGCCGCCTTGTCTTGAAAAATGGTACACCACTCTCTTTTTATGAGTTGGAAACCCGGTGCGGCGCTTGCAAATTGGTAGGACACACTAGACGTAGCAAGAAATGCAAACAAAATCAGAAGTAAGTGTTTGTATGCATTGTGGATTATTAAAGTTTGTATCATTCATTAACTTAGCTTGTCTTCTATCAGGTGCAGAAAAGTGGAGAAGGAACAAGAGTAGAACACTTGCTTCAATTATTTACTGTGTTAATCGGCCGGCTCATACTTCGGCTAAGGTAGCTCTAGGCGCTTGTGTTTCTTTGGTTTGGAGGCTTTGGCCCCGTGATTGTATCCTTAGTGTATTAGCAAACGAGATCCCAGTCTTTGTTTAAATAATGTAAGATGTTTCCCTGTAAACAAAAATCAAAAAAATTCTTTACTTTGTAATGACCGGGGCTGTGTAATGGCCGGGGCGGAGGTAGAAAGAATATTATTGTACATTTCCCCTGCCCACGTCCTAAATGCCATTAAATAAGTAACTGTACCACTCTCCTCCCCACCACACACTCACCCACCTCCCACGGGCGCCGGTTCGAACTCCCCTCTTATCCCCACCTACAGTAGATCGAGAATACCCTCGCCGGTGACCGCTGCAGCCGCCTCCATGGAGAGAAGCCTCGGATGGCAGAGAGCGACGATGGACCTCGCCGGCGATGACGAGGGGTGGCAATCATAATGGCAGCAATCATAATGGCAAGCAGGACAAGATACAGAAGACCTCCAAATTCTAAAATCCTATCCCTATAGAGGAGTATCTCCTTGTGCATCTTAACCATTGCCCTCTTTTCTTTCTCATTCCTTTTAATTTCAGCTTCATATTCTGTAATCTTAGTCTCCAGTTTCTTGTTCTTCATGGCAAGATACTTAATGACTGACTTTGCTTTGCGAAAGTTTGTCTGATTTGGAGGTGGTGGGAAAAAATCACATTTTTTCAAAAACTGGCTTAAGTTAGACCAAATGGCCCTCCGGAATGCGGTCATTTTTTCGACCACCTCCAAATGACCTCAACTTTGGCACACATGATCTATTGCACAAACAAAGGTGGGTTCCAAAGGTTTTCTAGTTTTTTGAATTTTTTATTAATTTATAATGCCCTCTAGACTGACCGGTCAAAACATCGGACTATACCTCAGGGGGGCATTGTAAATAATTCTTTTTCCAAATTTTCTTTCATAGCCATGATTGGAACATGTGGGTCACCATGTTCAAGAAAGTTTGTGTGATTTGGAGGTGGTTGCAAAAATCACATTTTTTCAAAATCTGGCATGGCCCCTCCGGAATGCGGTCATTTTTTCGACCACCTCCAAATGACCTCAACTT
>NW_021229420.1:0-1210 GCF_002162155.2 Triticum dicoccoides | reverse complement strand
CACAATATGTACCCCTTTGAGAGGTTCATGGGAGTCCTAAAGAAATATGTCCGTAACCGCGCTAGGAAAGAAGGAAGCATCTTCATGGGCCATCAAACAGAGGATGTCATTGGGTTTTGTGTTGACTTCATTCCTGGCCTTAAGAAGATAGGTCTCCCTAAATCGCGGTATGAGGGGAGACTGGCTGGAAAAGGCACGCTTGGAGGGGAGACAATAATATGCAGGGATGGATATTCTTGGTCTCAAGCACACTACACAGTTCTACAGAACTCTACCTTGGTGACCCCTTATGTCGATGAACACAAGAACAGTCTGCGCTCCAAACACCCGGAGCAGTGCGACGACTGGATTACATGTGAACACATCAGGACTTTCAGCAGTTGGTTGGAAACATGTCTCAGAGGTGAAAACATTGTTTGTGAGGAGCTATACTCGTTGTCCAGGGGACCATCCTCGACTGTAATGATTTGGAAAGAATACGAGATAAATGGGAATACATTTTACACGATCGCCCAAGATTAAAAGAGCACCAACCAAAACAGCGGTGTCCGCTTTGATGCAGCCACCGAGAGGGGAAAGGACACATATTATGGTTACATAGTGGACATATGGGAACTTGACTACGGAGTAGATTTTAAGGTCCCTTTGTTTAAATGCAAATGGGTCAATCTGTCAGGAGGCGGGGTACAGATAGACCCACAGTACGGAATGACAACAGTGGATCTGAACAATCTTGGGTACACTGACGAACCGTTCGTCCTAGCCAATGATGTGGCACAGGTTATCTATGTGAATGACATGCCTACCAAACCGAGAAAAAGAAAAAATAAGGAAGCGAATACATTATACGATGAGCCAAAGTGCCACATAGTTCTTTCAGGAAAAAGGGACATCATGAGAGTGGAGGGCAAGACAGACATGGCCAAAGATTATGAAAAGTTTCATGAAATTCCTCCCTTCAAAGTCAAGGCTGACCCAAGCATCCTGATAAATGATGAAGATTATCCATGGTTATGGTGCAATAAGGAAAGGACACAACCGAAGAAAAAGTGAAGACTTTGTCCACAACTACTATGATGATACCATGCCAACTTTCAACCTTTTCGTAGTTCATTTGAAATGCCTATTGTAACAGACAAGTTTCCGTATGAAATCCTGATACTTCGAAATAGATTGTTCGTTTTGTACATGAAGTGCATCCAGTGTTTGT
>NW_021229419.1:0-386 GCF_002162155.2 Triticum dicoccoides | reverse complement strand
TTCAGCCATGGATTCTTGCCATCCACCACGCCATCAGGAGCATGATTGGTGAGAAACACCTTCGTGCTCCTCCTCTCCTACTCTTCAGTTCACATACTGCTATCCATGAAGGCCATTTTTCTTGTAATTCTGTGTTAGCGATCAGTACTAGTGCTCATCAGGACGGCAAGCAGCAGTACTGATCAGTATGACTTACACAAAATACTAGTACTGATTAGTACTTTCTTAATGTTAAAGATGAGCAGTAAAAGATACAAGTTGCAGTTCCAGGGCAACCTGTCTCAGATCCTTTTCAGGTTCAGGTAATAAATGTTTGGTATTCTTATATACTTGCATCAGTTCAGACTCGCGGATACAATAAGTTGAGGGAAAACGCATACAAAAGT
>NW_021229418.1:0-401 GCF_002162155.2 Triticum dicoccoides | reverse complement strand
TTCTATTTTCTGCCATGGTCGGGTTTTGAGTCTTACTCAACTTCACACCTTTGCATCACAGGCAAGAACTCTTTCTTTGACCGTTCCATTTTGAACTTCTTCAAAATCTTGTCAAGGTATGTACTCATTGAAAACTCTTATCAAGCGTCTTGATCTATCTCTATAGATCTTGATGCTCAATGTGTAAGCAGATTCACCGAGCTCTTTCTTTGAAAAAACTTCTTTCAAATACTTCTTTATGCTTTCCAGAAAAATTCTACATCATTTCCGATCAATAATATGTCATTCACATATACTTATCAGAAAGGTTGTAGTGCTCCCACTCACTTTCTTGTAAATACAGGCATTTCCAAAAGTCTTTATAAAATCATATGCTTTGATTAACTTATCAAAGCGTATAT
>NW_021229417.1:0-401 GCF_002162155.2 Triticum dicoccoides | reverse complement strand
TTCTATTTTCTGCCATGGTCGGGTTTTGAGTCTTACTCAACTTCACACCTTTGCATCACAGGCAAGAACTCTTTCTTTGACCGTTCCATTTTGAACTTCTTCAAAATCTTGTCAAGGTATGTACTCATTGAAAACTCTTATCAAGCGTCTTGATCTATCTCTATAGATCTTGATGCTCAATGTGTAAGCAGCTGCACCGAGCTCTTTCTTTGAAAAAACTTCTTTCAAATACTTCTTTATGCTTTCCAGAAAAATTCTACATCATTTCCGATCAATAATATGTCATTCACATATACTTATCAGAAAGGTTGTAGTGCTCCCACTCACTTTCTTGTAAATACAGGCATTTCCAAAAGTCTTTATAAAATCATATGCTTTGATTAACTTATCAAAGCGTATAT
>NW_021229416.1:0-1073 GCF_002162155.2 Triticum dicoccoides | reverse complement strand
TACATGGGCCTGGCCCAATAATAAGGTGACGCAGCACCTAAAATAGCCTCGGGACGAAATTTATGAAGTGGCATCTTGTATATTTCGTCCAAGGCTTCATGCACCCATTATGGTGGCTTCAAAGTCCTGAAATCATCACTTGTAACTCCGTTCTTGTTCCCCTTGCGCATGCCATCATCTCCATGCTTGTTCTTGCTCCAATGTTCATCCTTCTCCAAGCTAGGCCCTTCATTTGTAAGCAAAACAAATGTATCCAATTTAGGCAGCATCATATTCTCATGAACATTAGAATCATTACCAAGAAACGAAAGTACCTGGTAATTTAGTTGGCGTGCGCGAGCTCTAGTAATTGGTCCAGTATGTATAGCAGCAGGGCCTGTGGGTGTAACAATGGTATTGATGTCCTCATCATCCTCCCCTTCTTGAAATGAAGTCATCCTCGACGGAAACTCATCTTCCTCACCCAAATAAGGCTTCAAATCTGCAATGTTAAAAGTGGGACTAACCCCAAAATCTGCAGGCAGCTCAAGTTTATATGCATTATCATTTATTTTCTCTAACACCTTAAAGGGACCATCAGCCCGTGGCATGAGCTTTGATTTGCGCAAATCAGGAAATCTATCCTTACGCAAATGTAACCAAACAAGATCTCCAGGTGCAAACACAACATGTTTTCTACCCATATCTCCAGCAAGTTTATATTTGGCATTCATACGCTCAATGTTTTCCTTAGTTAACTCATGCATTTTTAAAATCAATTCAGCACGTTGTTTAGCATCAAAATTAACCTTCTCCGAAGATGGAAGAGGCAACAAATCAATAGGTGCACGAGGTAGGAAACCATACACAACTTCAAAAGGGCACATCTTAGTAGTAGAATGCAATGAACGATTATAAGCAAATTCAATATGAGGCAAGCATTCCTCCCACATTTTCTTATTACTCTTCAAAACAGCCCTAAGCATAGTAGACAATGTTCTATTGACTACTTCAGTTTGGCCATCAGTTTGGGGGTGACAAGTAGTACTAAAAAGCAGTTTAGTCCCCAACTTAGCCCATAAACATCTCCAAAA
>NW_021229415.1:0-700 GCF_002162155.2 Triticum dicoccoides | reverse complement strand
ACTTTGATAATTTTAATTGCATAAATTTTATATAATTTTAGTTTCAATAATACTAGAGGTTTTATAAAAGTTTATTTTGTTTTTACTTATTTATTAAAGTTTATTTTGTTTCTACTTATTTATTTTCTTTTCTTTTTTGCTTCTTTTATTTATTTTATGAAAATTCTTTCTTTTTTGATTTTATTTATTTTATTTTGCTTCTACTTACTGTTGCTATTTTTATTTATTTTATTATAGATGATTTATTTTACATTATTAAACTTATTTTGTTTTTACTTATTTATTAATTTTTTTCTGTTCTACTTATTTATTTTATTTTGTTTCTACTTATTTATTTTATTTTCTTTTTTTGCTTTTTTTATTTATTTTATGAAAATTCTTTTTTGCTTTTAATGTTTTGCACACAAAAGCCCTCTCCGCGGGCTGGTTCATTGGTCCCGGTTTGTGGCTTGACCTGGTCCTAAAGACCTCCCTTTGGTCCTGGTTCAGGCCACCAACCGGGACCAATGATGGTGGGCAAGGAGCAAGGCCTATTAGTCCCGGTTCGTGCCGCCTACCGGGACCAAAGAGCCAGACGAACCGGGACCAATGGCCCCACGAGGCCTGGCAGGCCCACTGGCCTCACGAACCGGGACCAATGGGCCCATGGGTATCGGTTCGTCACTGAACCGGGACTAATGGGCTTTTCTGGCCCGGATGT
>NW_021229414.1:0-531 GCF_002162155.2 Triticum dicoccoides | reverse complement strand
GACGGTGCTACAGTGGCAACGGCGTGGCGGCCGCTAGTGCTCCGCCGTGTGGGTAAAAACTGGATCGATCCAGCTCTCTGCTTACACTCTCGCGTCTGCCTCGCCCTCTCCTTACTCTGTTCTTCCTCCCATGCGCCGCCACACCACCGACCGCCGTTCTGCTGCTCCCCGGTGCCATGGTGTCGTGGAGCGACGAGACCAGTGAGGATTCAGTCCTGAACATCTCCTCCTCCTGCAATGGCATCATCAAGGTCAGTTGGTTAGATAGCTAGAGCTAGGGTTAGAGTTAGTGAATTGGGATTTTGTCACTGAGCTCGATCTGAACCTAGCCTTCTCTTTGCTTGCTCCCGCAGCTTCCAGCTACGATGCACGATCCGAATTTCAATGGCACTGACGCAGATGTGAATGTCTTGTGTGAACACGGTGAGCCGGCCGAGCGCTTTGTAGCATTTGAAGGGATGCACACGGGCAGGAGGTTTCTTGGATGTGCTAAGAAGGTATGATTCACATCCTGTGTAAAGGAAGTTGTTT
>NW_021229413.1:0-2461 GCF_002162155.2 Triticum dicoccoides | reverse complement strand
AGATACCTCACAGCTCGATAAAGGCCCAGCAGGTAGCTGACACCCTTCGTTCATGCGGCAAACCGGCTGACAAGGAGGAGCCACACATGTGCTTCTCATCTCGCGAAGCAATGGCCAGGTTCGCTACCAAGGCTTTGGGAGTCAGCGGCGCACGAGCAGCCATTACAAGAATTCATGGGCATGAGACCCCCAACACCATGTATGTTGTGGCACAGATCGCCCAAGCCAGCAATAATGCGGTGCCATGCCACCCTATGGATTTCCCCTATGAGGTCTTTTATTGCCATCGGCCAAGAGAGGTGCAGTCTTTGACGGTGCAACTCAAGGGCTTGAAAGATGGAACACCAGGCGTGACGGCAACAGCAATGTGCCACATGAACACATCTGATTGGGACGAGCAGTACTTTGAGCTGTTAGGCGGAGAGCGTGGTGAACCTATTTGCCACTACATGCCTACCAATTACATCATGTTCTATTAGATATATTTACATTAAAGTTCATGATAAACGATGTAATCTTGTTATGTGATCAATAAAGTATGCTGAGTGGCCGGATTTTTGTTACAGTTTCCAAATTCTGGGTTAATTATGGGTGTTATTTCTACATGTTGAATAGATATGCTGTATTACTACTTGATGATGAAATTATCCTACTCTCAAAAGAAAAAAAAATGAACTTTGGATTAAACATATTTGGGGAAAATGATTACCACAACAGTCGCAAATGATCTAGTTGTCAAGCAGCCTAGAGAATTTCTCTTCCTCCATATTGGTCGACACTGATTACCAGTACGCAAAGGCAGTCAAGGTGGTTTTTATCCTTGCCCTGGTAGGCATATGGTCCAGAGTTCCACACCTCAACGAGCTCAGGGGCGATCATGTCCAGCGACCAACCACCGGTCAGTCTAGAAGTAAGTGTTTCTTCCATTCTCAACCTGAACTCTGGCAGAAAGTGTTTCTTCCCGTTGTCAACCTGAACCCTAAGTTCTGATGGCCATATTGCTTAGTGACAGAAATATTCCTTCGTGGTCCATTGGACAGAGTTATCTATGAACTGAGCATCCTCGAATAACACGATATCTCATTTCTCATACCTAGTAAGCTGTTCATAAGTATGTACTTTACCTCATGCAGACTTCTGCAATATTATTCCTGTTTGTAAAATTCTCCTTTTCTAGAGGTATAACGGATTATATATACAACTGAAATGGGTGAGATGTGCAAACACTAAAACAGAGATTCATGTTTCTGTTGCCATTCTTGAATGCACATCTCAAGCGTTCTTCAAGCGGTTCATCAATTGACTTCGTAAAATTGGGTGGAAGGCTCATCCCCTTACACATTACCTGATGCAATACTACTGAGCTACATTTTTTTTGCTCTGTCCGCACCTTTCTCTGTTCCAGCTACAAAGTGAGTACTTGAATCGTGGATAAAGACGACAAAATTAAAATGTTTCACTACAAAGATAACAATCCCATGTGTTCCCTTCAGAGTTGCATCTGATTTTGTTACATAGCGCCTTTTTTAGCTAACATTATGTTAGTCTGGGTTATTAGCAGGTGAAAGTTTTTAGTAGCTTGGTTGCTTTTGGAATCAGAATACTCAGGACCATACAAAATGCTGAAGATAACCTGAACCATTCTGGGATTGCATAAATACAAAACAGGGGTTCTATTGAGAAAAATAAGACTGTATTCAAGAATAATATTGTATTTTTATCACAGGTAATAATACTAGTTTTTCTTCACAGGTAAAAATACTTTATCCAAGAAAAAACAGAGGAAATTAATACTATTCAAGAATCACAGGTTGCTCTATTCAATGACAATCCATCATTCCGTGGTTTTTATCACCTATAGCAAATAGGTATTTTTATCTCATTACATTTGCGAGTATCAGAGAGAACTTCAAGTATTTATATCAAAACAAGAGATGATATATATGGGCAAAAACTGGACCAAATGAGATGTCCTTTGGTGAGATCTACTTTCAAACCTGTGATGTTCAGAGACCATATGTCGCTAGGCAACAAATCAAGTCAAAAAGCCCCCCGTATATATGTATATACGTGTTAATTACCTATCACTCGCGAAGAAAATCAAGTTGTAATCTGCTTTCAGAACCATTTCTTTTGTTCAGAACTGCATAAACATTCCACTTATAGAAAATGGTTACTGGAACAAGATACATGTAAAAAATGATTACTGACATTCAGAAGTGCTCGTTGGGCAGGATCATAAGTGGAAATTGAGGAAATTGCATAAACATGCCCGCAAAAAAAAGTACAGCAACTTTGATACGTAAGCAATAAACATGTGCGTAAACATAAAAATTGCATAAACATGTTCTCTGAACTGGAAGCAATGCTTCAATTGGGCTTAGAATAAATTCATATATTGGCTGTACATGAAACCCATTGGCTATTCGTTGGCATATTTACAGTTCGATTCTTGTCAATT
>NW_021229412.1:0-1000 GCF_002162155.2 Triticum dicoccoides | reverse complement strand
TGTCATTGTTGCAGAAACGGCAAATGCGACACCTTCAGAGAATGAACCGGAGGAGCCGGAGGCAACCGCAAAGGCCTTCTTGGAGGTCTTGGCCTCGTCGAAGAAACCTCTTTATGCGGGTGCGAAAATTTCTCAGCTGGATGCCATCTCGCAACTGATTGCAGTCAAGGTTGAGTACGGCTGTAGCCAGAAATGCTTCGAAGCATTCCTGGGAGTATGGGCTAATAGCCTCCCTGAGGGTCATGAACTGCCGAAAAGCATGTACGATACAAAGAAAATCATGAAGGCACTCTCTATGGATTATGAGAAAATAGATGTTTGCCTGAAGAATTGCCTTTTGTTTAGGCACGAGTATGCGGATGACAACTACTGTAAGAAGTGCGGTTCATCTCGGTACATTGAGGTGGTCGGTGAGGATGGTGAGAAAAAGCAGCTAACCTTCCCCGTTAAGGTTCTTCGGTATCTTGATTTTATAAAAAGACTGCAGCGCCTTTTCATCACGAAGGAGTCTGCCAAAATGACGAAGTGGCACAAGGAAGGTATAAGGTACAATCCAAACAAAATCGTACATCCATCGGGAGGGGAAGCATGGAAGTCATTCGATGAAGAATACCCCGAGGAAGTAGCCGAGGCTGGGAATGTCAGAATAGCCATATCAGGTGATGGGTTGAATCCATATGGTATGTCGTCCAATCCATACAACTGTTGGCATGTGTTTGTAATTCCGCTCAATCTTCCTCCCGGTGCCCTAATGCAACGGAAGACCATGTTCCTGTCGCTCATCATTCCGGGGCCTGACTACCCGGGGAAGCAATTGAGTGTGTTTATGCAGCCGCTTGTGGATGCTTTGCACCATTCTTGGTACTTTCCGAGGTTGGCAGACGGGACGCTCCGGGTACCTATGGGGGGTAGCAATGCCACCAGGTGTTGCGGTGGGCCCTCCTATGGTTGTGGAAACATGGTGGCAGGCGCAGGCACGCGGCTCCAGGGTGTGCCCCCT
>NW_021229411.1:0-388 GCF_002162155.2 Triticum dicoccoides | reverse complement strand
GAGTAGAACTATCAAGAGTTTTGAGTGCGAATCATCTTCATCAACAGTACAGGCAAGTTCACACTTTGATCATACCCTTTATCACCCAGTTTTTATGCATTAGTTCCAATCCTCAAATATTGCATGGTTAGGATGTCATTAACATGTGGGTTGGGAAGTAGATGATGAGGTAGAACCTATTGCCATTTTATTATCAAACCCTGGGAGTTACTTATACGTTATGCTTATAACGTTATGCTATGCACGTAGATGTGGATTGGTTTGAGAGAATTCATGAAAGATGTGAGAGATTATTGTTAACTAAGGTTTAACTTAAGGTGGCTACTTTAATACACATCTGGGTGGATTGGTTGGGGCACCCTGGGGATATACCAGTGGACTTGCCCAG
>NW_021229410.1:0-1152 GCF_002162155.2 Triticum dicoccoides | reverse complement strand
AAGTCTTGCAAGCAAACGATCTTAACGAGATCGACAATGGAAGCAGAATTAACGGCATTAGACACATCTGGTGTTGAAGCGAGATGGCTTCGAGATCTTTTGATGGACTTGCCATTGGTTGATAAACCGGTTCCGGCTATCCTTATGAACTGTGACAATCAGACTGTCATCACCAAGGTGAAGAGTTCAAAGGACAACATGAAGTCCACCAAACACATAAGAATGAGATTAAAAGCTGTCAGAAAATTAAGAAACTCCGGAGTGATAGCGTTGGACTATGTCCATACGGCTAAGAATCTGGCAGATCCCTTTACGAAAGGGCTATCACGTGTAGTGATAGATAGTGCATCGAGGGAGATGGGTATGAGACCCACATGAGTTACCATGGTGGTAACCCAACCTATGTGATCGGAGATCCCGTGAAGTAGGACCTGGGGAAACGAGCCAGTGGTGAACTGAGGAGAGTAACTTTACTAACCCACTCCGTTGGAGATGCAATACTCTCGGAAACTGTACGGAAGGATGACTATTGTCTTAATGTGTTCCAAGGCTTATATGTATAAGCAAGATGCTATCCTACAGAGCGATCTTTGGAGGAACACACCTATGTGAGCCCGACTGCTAGTCACAGTCTATGAGATTGGGGTGATCTCTAGTAAACTCATGAATAGGCCAGGAGTGTGACTTATATGCTCCACCCGAGGGGTCAGCCTTCGGCAGCCCAGTACTAGTAAGACATGTGGTGAAACTTCTTTACGCCAAACTGACAATTCAAGGCATAGTCCATTGTTCAGTTGTGAAGGAATGTAGCTACTTGCTCTAGGTGAAGCTCAACCTTAACAGGTCTTCACTGAAACACTAGTATATCAAAACAGTGTTTGGAACAGAGGACACTATGGGCCTTCGAGATCTGGTGGGGGATTGCTGAAATCTGAGATGGGCTCTAGGCCCATATTGCAATTTCTGAAAAATCTCTAAGGGCCCATGTGGGTTATATGGCACTAGGTGTGTGGGAAGTTTAGTCCCACCTTGGAAGTGGAAGGAGAGTTGGAGTGGTTTATAAGGGACTCTCTCCCTCATGCTATTGGAGCTTGAGAAGAGATGAGGCCCTCGCGCACTCCTCCTCCTCCGCTCGCCTCGCCACGCCACGCC
>NW_021229409.1:0-887 GCF_002162155.2 Triticum dicoccoides | reverse complement strand
ACAAACACTAAATAAAACATGAAAACACATCTAAACATAAAGTAGAAACAAAATTTAACACTAAACAGGAACAAAAACAAAAAACATAAAGAAAATTGGGTTGCCATCTTTGGCACTTGATTCATTAATAGAGCAATTATAATTTAACGCCCCTAGCTAGGCATAAAAGCAAAGATAGATCTAAGTAGTGCCATCTTTGGCACTTGATTCATTAATAGAGCAATTATAATTTTTAGGGGTTTCTCCCTTTTTAGTAATGATAAAACCTTTAGGCAAAAATTCAAGAACTTCGTTCGTAGCAAAAGGTTTCTCAATGATAGTGAGACAATTGGGATGAACACTCATGGATTTGAGATCCGCATCTCCCTTACTAGAAGATTCGCCTTTATTTTTAGGAACATAAATAAACTTGGAAGTTTTGGTAGGGGGTTTTGGAGTGTTTTTCATGGAAGAAAACGCCGAACCTAAGTTAGTAATGATATCCTCAAGTTTACCAATTCTTGCAGAATCTAGATCTATTTTTTCATTAACTATAGGTTCTTTCTCTTTAAGATTTTTCAAGGTAACTCCAACCCTAGATCCGTACTGGGTAATTTGATTATGAATCTTTTTATCCAAGTTTTCAATTAACTCAACGGTGGTAATTTTATTTTCAGTGATCTCAAGCCGTTGCATAACATGTTCCAAAGTTAAAACAGTTCCATTAACCAAAAGAGGTGGTGGGCCAAACAAATCTATCATAGCATTATAAGCTTCAAACGTGTGGCTATTCAAGAAATCCCCTCCGGCAACGGTATCAAGAACACATCTATTCCAAGGAGTAACGCCTACATAAAAATTGCGAAGAAGAGCAGAAGTAGAAAGCTTCCTAGTGGATTTATTTTGAG
>NW_021229408.1:0-2250 GCF_002162155.2 Triticum dicoccoides | reverse complement strand
CCAAAATCTTTGATCATCATCAAAGCATACATTCCAACTCCGAGATGCTTACTCCAGTCCCTAGAAGGATTGCTGGAGCTTTGCATACTTATTAGCATCTTTCAAGATTGACAAAACCTTCCGGTTTGTATCACATACAACCTTTCCTCAAAAAAACGTCGAGGAAACAATGTTTTGACATCCTATCTACAAGATTTCATAAATAATGCAGTAATCGCTAATATAATTCCAACAGACTCTTAGCATCGCTATGAGTGAGAAAGTCTCATCGTAGTCAACTCCTTGAACTTGTCGGAAAACATCTTAACGACAAGTCGAGCTTTCTTAATGGTGATACTTACCATCATTGTCCGTCTTCCTTTTAAAATCCATCTGCACTCAACAACCTTACGACCATCGAGCTGTTCTGCCAAAGTCTACACTTTGTTTTCATACATGGATCCTCTCTCGGATTTTATGGCCTCGAGCCATTTATCGGAATCCGGGCCCACCATCGTTTCTCCATAGCTCGTAGGTTCATTGTTGTCTAGCAACATGACTTCCAAGACAGGATTACGTACCACTCTGAAGTAGTATGCATCCTTGTCATCCTACGAGGTTTGGTAGTGACTTGATCCGAAGTTTCATGATCAATATCATAAGCTTCCACTTCAATTGGTGTAGGTGCCACAGGAACAACTTCCTGTGCCCTGCCACACACTAGTTGAAGAGACGGTTCAATAACCTCATCAAGTCTCCACCATCCTCCCACTCAATTCTTTCGAGAGAAACTTTTCCTCGAGAAAGGTCCCGATTCTAGAAACAATCCTTTATTGCTTTCAGATCTGAGACAGGAGGTATACCCAACTGTTTTGGGTGTCCTACGAAGATGCATTTATCCGCTTTGGGTTCGAGCTTATCAGCCTGAAACTTTTCACATAAGCGTCGTAGCCCCAAACTTTTAAGAAATGACATCTTAGGTTTCTCTAAACCATAGTTCATACGGTGTCATCTCATCGGAATTACGTGGTGCCCTATTTAAAGTGAATGTGGTTGTCTCTAATGCCTAACCCATAAACTATTGTGGTAATTCGATAAGAGACATCATGTTGGCCTCGAATAGGAGCCACGACTCCTGTTCGTGGAGCGAGCCGCCGCCGCGCTGCCGGGGAAACGTGCGGCCATCGGGCTGTCTGAGTGAGGGAGGGCTCGACGGCGACGCACGGGAGTGGGAGAGGAAGGGCTCGGCGGCGGCGCACGGGAGAGGGAGAGCTCGGTGGCTAGGGTTGGTGTGGCCAGAGGCGAGGGAGGCCACCGGCTTATATAGCCGCGCCCGTGTGTACGCGTGGTGGCAGGGGAGCACTAGTAGAAAACGGAGAACCGGCACTAAAGTGTGAGGACTAAAGGTCCCCCTCCTTTAGTCCCGGTTCAGCACGAACCGACACTAAAGAGCCACCACGTGGCACGAGGCGCGCCATGGTTTGGGGGACCTTTAGTCCCGGTTGGTAGGATTTTTTTTTGAAATAAAACAAAAACAGCCCACCTACTTGGCTAGAAACCCAACCTCTAGTTGGGCCAGGATGCATGCCCATACAGCCCACTAGGGCCCACAGGGCAGAAGACTTGCAATACGCCCACAAAGGTCTTTTTAGAGAGGAGCTCGACACGGTAGCCGCGGCGGGGCTTATAAACCGGTGCGAGCTCCTCTCAACTAGCAAGGTGGGACTAAACATTGTGCACTGTGGGTGGCAGCGCACCCCTTTAGTACCGGTTGGTGGCACGAACCCGTACTAAAGGGGGGGGGGGTCTTTAGTACCGATTGAAGCCACCAATCCGTACTAAAGGCCACCACCTCTTTAGTACCGGTTCGTGGCACGAACCGGTACTAAAAGTTCGCAACGAACCGGTACTCATGAGCACCGCCTGCCTAGCTGTTGGAATCGGCACTAATGGTCACATTTGTGCCGGTTCAATTACAAATCGGGATTAATGAGCTTCACATTAGGCCCTTTTTCTACTAGTGGAGGCGTCGCCGCGCCGCCCCGTGACGCGCCGCCCGTGAGGAATCAATGGCAAGGCTGACCGGCAGCGACAGCGCGGCACCCTTGGCATTGATTCCCGTGGGAACCGAGGCAATGAGGGCGACGAAGCGCCCATCTCGCTGACTCGGCGGGCCTGCGGCTGCTTCGCGCCAAAATCACTCGCCCCGGCGCTCCCGGGCGCCCCCCAGCGCGCCGGGTTCGGCCTGGGTCCGCCGGCGCTGATTTCGGT
>NW_021229407.1:0-1253 GCF_002162155.2 Triticum dicoccoides | reverse complement strand
CATTTCGTACACGCAACCCCGGAACAGAGTCGAGCGAGAGAGATGGCCATGGCGATTTGGAGCTCCGCCTCGCCGCTCGATCCCATTGTTTGGTGGTGACTCGTCCGCGCCCTGCCTTGTGCTGCCCGCTTCCTCCACCCCACTTCTGTGTCTGCCGGCGGGGGCTGCGGCATCTCTCGATCCTGCACCCATCCGTCCCCATTTCCGTCGCCGATTCTGTTCATCGGATTCGGTATTTCACCCTCGTTTTTGTTTTGTTCCTGTCATTTGTTAGGTAGTGCGATGGTTTTGTTAGTCAGATCTGTTGCTGTGATCCATCCCCGCAGCTATTTTTTGTGTAGATGTGTGAGGCTGACCCGTTTATGAGACGGGCGTTTTAATTGCTCTGCTATGCGTGTTAGCTGGGATGCGCCTCGCTGGATCTGCTATGTGCAGTTGTCAAGGTCGGCTGGTTGTTAATCATAGGCCGGCTTGTTTAGTTGTAGCAGTTTGCTGTATTGAGAGAATTCCAACTTACTGGGTGTATTTGTCCCCCTGATCTCCGGTGTTATAATGTCCTAGATCGTTTTCTGTAACTGTAATTCCTTGTTGGTTTTATAATGTAATCTCCCATTTGATTTACTGTCATTTACAGTGTACTTCCTATTTGGATGTACAGTGATTTGCTGTGTAGTCCATAGTGGATTTTCGGTGTAACTAAGCGTATTTTACAGTGTGATTTTCTAGTGGTTAGACAGTAGATTTTACAGCGTAATCCTGGTTGTTTTACACTGTAATTCTCAGTAGGTTGCAGTGTAATTCCTTTTTTGGATTTACAATGTAATTTTCTAGTGGATAGATAGTACTCCCTCTGTACCGAAATATTTGTAGTTGGGGGAAACTAGTACAAGTTCCTCCAACTACAAATATTTCGGTACAGAGGGAGTAGATTTTACAGCGCAATCCTCGGTTGTTTTACACTATAATTCTCAGTGGGTTGCAGTGTAATTCCTTTTTTGGATTTACAGTGTATTTCTGCCTTAGATTTACAGTGTATTTGTGAGTTGATTTATAGTGGATTTTACAGTGTTTATTGCGAGTGGATTTACAGTGTATTTGTGAGTGGATTTACAGTGTAACTGCGAGTGAATTTACAGTGTATTTGCGAGTGGATTTACAGTGTAATTACTAGTTGATTTACAGTGTAATTCATATTATACTTTCACTGTTTTTATCAATGTATTTACAGTGTAATTATCAGTGTATATTTTTTT
>NW_021229406.1:0-744 GCF_002162155.2 Triticum dicoccoides | reverse complement strand
CTAAACCTTTTTATTACGATGAATGTAGATACACCAGTATGTATGGACCATCTTATATTAGCTACGCCTTTATTATCTTTTGCCTTAGGCTCAGGCTACTCTAAAAAAGATGATAAGATAAGGCATTTTTTCACATTCCAATTGGCTGGCTGATCAATTTATTTTCCTAAATGTACGTCTACTTGTCCTCATGCTATGTTAATGCTCATCTAAATTCTAGGCTTGTGATGCGAACGCTATACTGTCTATGACTGATGTGGTCGGTTATAAGCAATTTATACCATGCCTTTTTGTTTGTTTTGCCGTTGCATTCTTCATTGCAAGTGGATTTTCATGAGGGTATAACAGTTTAGCCCATGCCTCCAGCCTTGGTTTCTGTTATACTGGTAGGTGCTATTGGTTCTCCCATGGAGGGGCGATGCTCACAAAAAACATTTTTACTTCGGTTACACATGAATTCAGTATCAAACCAAATCTAGAATCCAAATCTTGTCCAGCGAGTTGAAAAAATGTTCATCGCTCTCAAATTTTATTCATCAAATATTAAAAGTTGTTCCTCGTTGTTAAAAAATCCTCATATAAATTTGTTCGTTAAATTAAATAAAACATTTATATAATTCGAAACATGTGCGCTCTCTTGGCATAATGAACACTTCTTTTACATTTTCTACTTTTGTTAATTTTTTATCCTTTCTAATTACGAATTACTCCTTAGAAAGAAGATACGTAAAATCAAAAAAAAAA
>NW_021229405.1:0-943 GCF_002162155.2 Triticum dicoccoides | reverse complement strand
CAAAAACTACCTCTCCACCAGCCGCGAAACCCCGGCGTCCTCCGTCCGCCACCCCATTCCACCCATCAACCGCCGCCCTCCTCCATCATGCTGGAGCCGATACCCCGACGTCATCATCCACCGCAACCTCAACCGCAACGCCCTCCATGGCTAGTAGTTGAAGCCGAGGCCGAGCCGTCCATACCCGAGCCAGTTCAACCACGCCGTCCTGCGCCTCACCGCTGCCGCTCCAACTTCCCCACCGTCCACCGCACTGGAGTTGTTCCTGCTGCGCCGTCCTTCGCCACCTCGGATCTGCCTCCCCTCTGCCGACATACGGCCACGGCAACACAGCCAACAATTTGGCCATGGGTTCGTCCAAGCCTGCACCCTCCTCCGAAACATCGGTTCCCCCAGCAAAAAGAAGAAGATCGCTGCGACATGTGAAGGAGACCACGCCGGTGACCAAAATGGTACTCCTCTTCCCTTATTCGTGCAAATCTTATGTGTCTGCTTGCACGGTATTCATCTCACCGAAGACACTAGTTGACCGCTTCTTCTTGATACTAGATGTTCCTAGTAACTCGCGATGCACAATGTTTATCCTCATATACTATTTCACCTTAGCTAGAGGTCAGTCGCCCCCCTGGATTTCAATTCCTAGTCACTTGATTCCCAATTAACGGAAGCATTCTCCGGCATAACAAGCGCTAGTCCGCCTATTACACCGGGGAAACAGCGCCTCGGTGTTTATCTTAGGGGCGTGTGGGGCCTAGAGCTGCTAGCGCCTGATCTGGAGGTCAGCCGGGATTAATGGGATGGCCTGGGGGCGCTGCCAAGCACGGCGGTGGTGTGAGGTCGAGGGGAGGGCGGGGCGGCGAAGGCAGGGGTCTGGGCCGGTGGTCACTGGCGGTTTGAGAAAGATCGTCAACAGTGACTTGTGGGAGGTAGACGAAGGCCATCT
>NW_021229404.1:0-847 GCF_002162155.2 Triticum dicoccoides | reverse complement strand
CGGTTCCTGTGACAACTACACCAACTAGTGAGGAAGCTAATGATATTGATCATGAAACTTCAGATCAAGTTTCTACTGAACCTCGTAGGTCTACCAGAGTAAGATCCGCACCAGAGTGGTACGGTAATCCTATTCTGGAAGTCATGTTACTTGACCATGATGAACCTATGAACTATGAGGAATCGATGATGAGCCCAGATTCCGCAAAATGGCTAGAGGCCATGAAATCTGAGATGGGATCCATGTATGAAAACAAAGTATGGACTTTGGTTAACTTGCCCGATGATCGGCAACCCATTGAGAATAAATGGATCTTTAAGAAGAAGACTGACGCTGATGGTAATGTAACTGTCTATAAAGCTCGACTTGTTGCGAAAGGTTTTCGACAAGTTCAAGGGGTTGACTACGATGAGACTTTCTCACCCGTAGCGATGCTTAAGTCTGTTCGAATCATGTTAGATATTGCTGCATTTCATGATTATGAAATTTGGCAAATGGATGTCAAAACTGCATTCTTGAATGGATTTCTGGAAGAAGAGTTGTATATGATGCAACCAGAAGGTTTTGTTGATCCAAAAGGTGCTAACAAAGTGTGCAAGCTCCAGCGATCCATTTATGGACTGGTGCAAGCATCTCGGAGTTGGAATAAACGTTTTGATAGTGTGATCAAAGCATATGGTTTTATACAGACTTTTGGAGAAGCCTGTATTTACAAGAAAGTGAGTGGGAGCTCTGTAGCATTTCTGATTTTATATGTAGATGACATATTATTAATTGGAAATGATATAGAATTTCTGGATAGCATAAAGGGATACTTGAATAAAAGTTTTTCAATGAAAGACCTTGG
>NW_021229403.1:0-967 GCF_002162155.2 Triticum dicoccoides | reverse complement strand
AAAGCAATGCTTTCCTTGTTTCGCCCGGTGATGAAAAGGCCATTCACAGGTTTTGTTTCTTCTAAAGGCGTGGGAATCGCCAGGCCCCAGCTAAAGAAAACAAACTTTTTTACAGTTAATTTCTACCAAAGAAATCAACACCTCCAATTTTGGAGCCAACTTCCGGCCCGCTTCAGCCGTCCGATCTCCATTCAACATCAACATACCGGTTCGCGCGGAATTGGCGATGCACCGCAGCCGTCCAACTGGCATAAAGCGGCCCTCATCCTCGCCACTGCCGCTATTTGAAATCTCCTTTTCTGCCATCGGACACTTCACTATCGGAAGGTCGTAATTCAAGGCCATAATTCCCTTCCAACCCATTCCAGATCCGGACCCTCAAAGTTCAAAACTTTCCCCATGCAAGCCTGCGTGGCCAGCCACGGCGGAACCAACCCAATCTCGCAAAAGCGACCCCATCACAGGTTTCCACACAAGAACGCCGCCACACGCGTGAACCTGGGGAGAAAACAAAAGAACAATGGAGCGACAGGATCCGCAACAACATTCGGCTCCTCCCTCCCTAACCCTGACAGAAAGCAATGCTTTCCTTGTTTCGCCCGGTGATGAAAAGGCCATTCACAGGTATTGTTTCTTTTAAAGGCGTGGGAATCGCCAGGCCCCAGCTAAAGAAAACAAACTTTTTTACAGTTAATTTCTACCAAAGAAATCAACACCTCCAATTTTGGAGCCAAGTTCCGTCCCGCTTTAGTCGTCCGATCTCCATTCAACATCAACATAACGGTTCGCGCGGAGTTGGCGATGCACCGCAGCCGTCCAACTGGCATAAAGCGGCCCTCATCCTCGCCACTGCCGCTATTTGAAATCTCCTTTTCTGCCATCGGACACTTCACTATCGGAAGGTCGTAATTCAAGGCCATAATTCCCTTCCAACCCATTCCAGATCCGGACCCCTCAAAGTTCAAAA
>NW_021229402.1:0-6319 GCF_002162155.2 Triticum dicoccoides | reverse complement strand
ATTAGCCCCCAAGTGCCAAGTACTCTTGCTTACAAAGTTCTTGGGACTTACTCTCATGAACTGCCTACTTAAGTAAAATTCTTCGGTAGACATCAGCCCCCAAGTGCCAAGTGTTGTTGCTTGCAAAAGGCTTGCACTACAAAAAAATACACTTCCGTGATGCTACGTGTTTGTCACAGTAGGTCGCATTTTCTGTCATGCATGTACATCCATGACGATTTTACGACAGAATCAAGATAGTCATACCTGTGCTGTCGTAGAAGTGTTCCATGACATTACCAAAATTATCATCACAGAAGTGTCCACTTCCATGATGATAAATCGCGCATCACAGAAGTGCTTTCGTCAAGGGTGACCGTCACGTGGCATCCACCGTAACGGAACACCGTTAAGCTATCGGGTCCGGTTTTGGATCCGATAACCCGTTAACAGCCCCGACCAATGGGGATTTTCCACATGTAAAATCATCATTGGCTGGAGGAAACATGTGTCGGCTCACCGTTGGGACAGATGTCATCCACTCATTGGACCGAAGACGCCTATGATACGTCGACACGTGGCACGGCCCAACAGAGGCCCATTCCTGTGAAAAGGCTGGCCCGTTTGACTTGGTCAAAAGGTGGCGGGCCGGCCCACAGAAAGGCTGTTAACGGCCTGTCCGCATATAGCCCATTTACAACCCGCTAACCCAGGGCCCGTTACGCCCTATCCGAATTAGGCTTAGTAGCGTCATCTGTGCCGTCCAATATGATTCCATCCCGTTTTAACTTCCGGCCCATGTGTGGCCCATGACTTCTTTCGGCCCATATGAGGCCCTTTGTAACTGTTGGCCCATTAACGGCCCGTGGTGAAATTGGCCCATAATGAACAGTGTATCACTTTATACCCATTAACAGCCCATTATTACACTGGGCCGTTTCTAGCCCAAGTTATCTTTCAGCCTTCTCAGGGCTAATTTATTCTTGGGCTCATTTGCAGCATTCGGTTACTTACGGCCCATTACTGTCATTTTCTGCTTGTGGGCCAAATTCCTCCCGTCGTTACAGTCAGCCCGTTTGTGGACCGTTAATACGTTGGGCCGTTTTCATGTCAAAAAAAACCCGTTGGGCTGTTTTCATATAGTTATCAAATACGGCCCATTAACGGCCCATTGTGGTCCACGAATAGTACAACCCATGATTGGTGAAATGATGATACGCCTCGTAGAAGGCCCAAGGATCCTAAGGCCTGTAGAAGGCCCATGGACCCTACGGCCTGTAGGAGGCCTATGGATCCTATGGCCCATACATAAGGCTAATGGATCCTACGCCCGTAGAAGGCCCATGGATCATACGGCTCGCAGGAGGCCCATGGTTACAACAGTCCGTGTGCTGCCATGATTATTTTGGCCTAGTTACAAAAAATAGGCTATTGTGGCCACTAGAAAAACACAAAAAAAGAACTGCAGTGACTACAAGCAAACAACTAAACAAGACAGTGAGGAAATAAATAAGCAAGCAATTAATGCTAGCCTATTACCGCTATTACACATATTACATCCACTGGGCATCAAAGTTTGCCACCAGTGCAAATATAGGGAACAAAGCAGCATATTACATACAATGGCCGTCAAAATTGGCCACCAGTGCAAATAAACGCGGCAGCAAAACAAGAGCATAACTGAAACAACTTCAGAAGAGCTTAAGAAACGTTATCCTGGGTATCCACCATGCTGGCAATAAGCCTAGCAAGCTTATTAGCTTTGTCCTATTTGGCGCTAAAATCCTCCAACACTTGCTGTTGCACCAGAAAGTGTGCATCTGAATGCTCCAGGGACTTCCGCAGTCCTTCCGCTTCTTGTCGCAGCACAGCTGGTTGATGTCTTTTTGCTTGTAGTTGAGACTCAAGAAACCGAATTGATTCATACATTGAGTTTGAATAGCTTGTGCAAGCGGTAGTGGCCAGTAACTCGAACACTAAACCAAGACAGGACTTTGGGGTTGTCTCACTATCTTCAAGATAGTCTTCCTTAGCTGTTTTATCATCTTTGTTGGAGACCAACAAGGATGTGTCACTATCCTGAACCTTATCTGCATTACTTCCTTTACCATTGCTTAATAAGGCACTCTTCCCCAATATTCTCTCAGCATTCTAAAAGAAGAAACAAGCAGACACATAACAGGTTTAGCATGTACTAGTATATGAAACTCATTTTGGTGAACCAGTCCATTAGTAAGGTGGACATGATTAAACTACCAATTCTTCTATTGCCAAGTACTAGTACATAATAAAAGCATCAAACAAACATATATCTATGGCCTATGGTCACTGCATTGTCTTGCCAAATCAAAATAGAGACACAGTTCAAATCATATCAGTTCAAGACAAAGCAGCAGTGAAAGAATACAAAGCGTGGGAAACTACATGGCACAACAAGATTTCAGATGGGTACCATGGGTCTACATGTACAACAACACTATTGGGTCTCTTGTGATGCTAGTAATATGCATGATATGAGAAGTCAACTGTATACACAATTGAAATTGAAATCAATAGAGCTATTGATATGAGAAAACCTGTTAAAGAAACATGCGTGAACATACCTGCTGTGCCATTGGAGTTTCGATTGGATCCTTCAATTTAAAAATAAGTTTGTATGAGTAAATACAGTGATACAAGAGCAAATCAGTATGCATGATAGAAATCATAGTTAAAAAAGGCACGCCTAGGCTCTAGGCATTGGAAAAACGCATTGCGCATAACTACGCTTAATCTGTGCATAACTGCGCATAAGCATACACTTTGGTAAGTAAAGCGCAAGGCGGTGGCAAAACGCACAATTAACGCCTAGCGCTTTTTTGAACTATGATAGCAATGGAATCTTAAATTAGAACAATTGTTCTTCAGGTTTAGGCACTTGTTCTACATGAACAGAGTACAGTAAGACGCAAGAATATGGTACTGAAAAATAGAAAATAAGCTCATAAAGCTTACCACATTCTTGGTTAGGGACAAGTACAGAACAAGGCGTTCCCAGTCATCATCCAGTAAATGTGTCTCAGGAGAACGTAAGGGAATTTGATGAGTTTCTTTGCCGGTGAAGTACGTTTTCTCCAGGTAATTCCGATACTTCCACCAAGCAGTCTTGAAGATAGTAGAGGTATTAGCACAGGTTACCTCATCCCGAGTTTCCAAATAGGTCCTTCTCTATAAAGAAACATGGGAAAATTTGTTGTATTATAACCATCATGGAGGTAGGATGTATGGGACAAAGCAAAGTAATTGCCATGAATAACATTACATACACATAACTCCTAGACAAACACCTGCAACTGGCATTTTCCTTCATCTTCAGTATAATATTTCCAAGATGGGAAGATACACACATATGATTTAACAACATCAAATGCGATAGCTGCTAAACTACGACTAGCTGGTTGTGCTTCCTCCACAGGAATAGGCGTACTAACTGGTGGAGTTGGGGTTCGCCATGGTAGTACTGGCCCTTTGGGCACTGGAGCTGCCTTACTAACTACTCTTGTTTGGGAGCTCTGTGGTGGAGATGGTGCTGTGTCAACAGGAACTGGGTTACTATCTGCAGGGGTTGGGGTTAGATTGGGTGAAGCTGGTTCTCTGTCCATCGCAGTAGGGTACTATCTAACAATATGATTGCCGATTTTCCTTTTGATCCTTCACATGAGATTTTCACAGGAAACATGAATCAGCAGGAGGGCACTGTCCAAGTACAGTGGATATCTATCGGCAACCCAACTATCAGCATCGTTTACATTTTGCAGTCTCATGACACAGCCGAACAAGTAAACTAACAGAACACTATTGGCTAGTTCGAGCATATAACTAATTAAGAATGACATATTCAAAAGAGGTTAATATAAATTTCCATTCAAATAATTTAATGGGAAAAGCTCACATAAAATTTACACCAACAATGTTGTAGATTATACTGCACGTAAATATTTATTACATGATTTTTGTTCTTATACTTCACATATAGTACATAGCTGAATGTGTCCCAAGGAAGAGTATTCTAATTGAAATACGTCCGTACAGAGGGTTCAACAAACATGGTCCAACCATGCTTAGGTAAAAAGGAAGAATATTCCTAAGAAAAATATCCAGGATGGTTAGCTAAAGTCTTTCCCGTGTACTAATTCTTTCCATGCGACCTGAATATATTCTACATGAATTACAAATAAACTATTGTTCATACTGTCATATGTTTGCCTATTGATGATTTTCGAATTAACATGCTTCAGTTTATCTAGTTTTGCGCATAAGAAATGAGAGCAAATTAAGATATGCATGCAAACAAGGCATATGTACAGAGAAACAAGCAAACAAGGCATATGTACAGAGAAACAATCATGGCAATTGTAGGCTATCAAGGGTGGTCTTCACAACATTTTTTCATATATGTGCAGATAAACTTGTTCTAGCAAGAAAGGAGTCATATATATGCATTAGCAATCATTTCTCTTAGGTGATATAATCCTTTAGAGGAATGTGCCCATATAGTTAACCATGCATTTATTTTCACAAATCTGCAATTAAAACAATAAGGGATCTGTACTCTCTGCTACTACTATCCATGACCCATAATCCTGCAACTAACTTGCACACACAAATTCTTTCTTGATATCGTCTAAATGTGCTAATGTGCAAAGAGAAAATAAAATCGGTGGAACAAGTGGGAGGTTATTCGCAGACTTGCAGGCACGGCGACAATGAACTAACCTTTTCAGGTTCGCTTTGATGCACATCACCTCGTCCCCTACGAATTCCGCCTTCTGAATCTGATGTAGCCTGTGTATCATACACAGAAGACACATCACTTAATAGTTCCATTGCTGCAAGTCTACCATCGAGATGGGTTAAACTTACCAAGTCAGCCGCAGCTGATTGCATTATGCCATCAAAGTCCACTCCCCCTTTCTCAGCCAATGACTATAAACATCAGGATGTTAGCACAATCCTATCCACTCAGACTCCAATTTATAAGAGAAGGAAAGATTACCTGCACAACAAGCTCAATGCCTCGAAGACGCTTGTTCTCCCGCTTCAAATGTTTGTTCTCTCTTTCTAGACGGTCCTCCCTAGCAGACCGCACCGGTTGTGAGGCCATCACCCTTTTAGACTTAAACTTCGCCTTCTCTGCTTTGCTAAATAACTCATTAGCAATTCCTAGCCTGCCATGTGGCATTCTACCTGCTGCTTCATAGACGATTTGTCCATCTAAATCTGGGTGCTCCTCTTCCCAATTTTCTCCATGAGCATTTTTCATTGCCTTATCAAAATCCTCCTTTTCACATAAAAAATTAATGTAAACTAAAGTGTTGTGCAAATAGTTGTCATGATGATTAAAATGAGCCAAGTCGCAAGATTTTGCTAACCCAACGATCGGCAGTTCTTTTACTGCAAATCTTCTCTTCGCCGGTCCCTCGATGCAAATTGTGCGTGTGAAGCCAAGCACCGGAAATTCCAGGGTCTTTCCCTGTTTTGAGTGTCTACATTTCAAGAGTGTGAAACATCATCCAATGCAAATGAAACTTTCCTATCCTATTAAACATAAGCAGAAAGATGCTTGACGAAGATAGAGTACCAGGAATTGACGTGTGGTGACAGCATTTCTCGCACCGCTGCAATGGAAGACTGTATCCCCATTAGCAAGCCTGTTCCTCTTGTTTCTTAAGGATAACCCTCTAAATTCAGCACCACTCCGATGCTCACATAGTAGATGCCAACCAACATCGGTACCAAAGTCAACTTTCTTTGCAGAAATTAAAGCTTCCTTAGTTGGCCAAGGTTACCATTCTCATCCACTTCTGTTAGTTGTGCAGGCAATTGTCCCTTCTTCATTAATCTTTTGATGGCTGCCGCCTTTTCCTCATGTAGCATCTGCTTCACTTTCCTAGTAAAGTTCTCCTCCAAAACACCATCTGCCTTCTCTTGCTCCAATGGGTCACACTTGAAACGCAACTGCCAAAAACCATCCCAAAATATTTTTGTTAGTTACTTGTGCATTTGTGAAAGTGAGAATACGCACAAAAAATCAAAGCTTCCAACACTTCATAGATAAACCAAGTAGTTTTTACATGTTTGTGACCAAAACATAGAATTGTAACTACCACCCATCCACCAGTTTGAGAATTCTTAATTCTAAATATAATATGGTCACCTCTATTTCAGAATTCTAAGTATGTACTAGTAACCATAGAACTGATTAAAAATTCTCAAACCATTTATAGAAACAATGCATATATATATATATATATATATATATATATATATATATATATATATATATATATATATATATATA
>NW_021229401.1:0-2133 GCF_002162155.2 Triticum dicoccoides | reverse complement strand
TCTCATGAACATTAGAATCATTACCAAGAAACGAAAGTACCTGGTAATTTAGTTGGCGTGCACGAGCTCTAGTAATTGGTCCAGTATGTATAGCAGCAGGGGCTGTGGGTGTAACAATTGTATTGATGTCCTCATCAAGGAGGTGGGAGGACGTCCCAAGGCATCCTAAAACTAAATCTAGGTCGTACAAGGCCAATGGGCCCAAGTGGAGGTGATGTAACACCTTTGGACTTGTAGTTTGACTCGGATTCTGCTGCAGCATCAGATTGTTTCGTCCACAACTCAATGCTCCGGACGAATTTGAAGGTGATTCCAATTGGGTTGGAAAGTGCACGAAATCTAGTTTCCAACAAAAAAAGAATCACCCAATTCAGAGTCCGTATGAAAAACTTGTGTGCGTTTTGAGTCAGGTGTGTCTGTGCAGTCCGAATCTGAATCCAGAACGTGAGAGACCTGGACTCTATCTTCTCTTGGGCCAAAAGTGACGTGAGAGAACTTTTTGGACAGCAAATAAACATCTCTTTCTTCCTTATCTTCATATGTGGATTGTACAAATGTCCCATACACCTGCAATTAGACAAAACACAAAAGTGTGTGAAGTATTTTTGTTCTGGATAACATAAATAGATTATTGAATAGTTTGCACTAGAAATCACCTGACAAATATGCATATATGCAATATTTTTGGTCATATCCAAGGTAGTCATGTCCTCATCAGCATGTTAGCTCTACAAGTTGCAATTTGCTTTTGTTTGGTGTAAAGATGATGTTGGATATCCTTGCTATCTACGAACGGGAATTATTTCCAAATACTTCTTGTCTTATGACAATTGGTACTCACTTATGTGTGGTAGAAATTATTGATCATCTTTACATTGGCCTTTGCTTTTATTGGCCCTATCTCGTGCCTAGGATTGTGTCAACTCCCATTGTTCTCCATACCACCTGTGGATCTTGTTATTTTCTTGATCTTGTTTAGTGTTTTCTAGATATAGTGAAAGTGGTGATCCCACCTTGTGCATTTTGTATTCAAATGCAAATTCTCTAGAAGCACTAGTCTTGGGGGAGCTATCCTATTTTCTATAAAACACTCATATTGTGATCCATATTAAGTGTGTGTTGGTGGATGGCAAGTCATTTCTTTTGGTACTTTGTGCCAACATGAAACTTTGTAGAGAGCTTGCTTTGTTTGGAACCATCCTCTCCTTTGGGAGTTTGACATCTTTTTTTGTGTGTGTTCCAATGGATATCTCATTCCTTGATGTATCTTTTAATGATATCTTCCAAGTGATGATTTCTCCATTTGGTATCCTTTTCACTTGGTTTTTCCTTGTATTTTTGATAGAGGCGGAGGTGTCCCGTCTTTCGATGAGATGATGGATTTCGCTTTGGTGCAAGTCGACTTTGACGATCCGACTACGAACGTGCGAGGACGTCGCGCCTTAGCAATCGCTAAACCAACTACAAGAGGTTATTGACCACGCCGGAGCACGATCAACCTGACCACGAGGGTCTGTTTCCTGCGAGCAAACGAAGAACAAGCAAGAAACTGAGATTGCAATCTGGATATTGCGAATATAAGATGAAAGCTTTATTGATCAAGGTGGGGTTCTGTGACGCCTTTGTCTGGTCGTTGAACACAAACGAAGTACGCGAAGTTGCAGCTATGGCGAACTTTTAATCTAAACAAAACCCAAAGTCTAAACAATGCCCTAAGGGCTGTATATATGGAGGAAGAGGGGGGAATTTCGTGGCCCTTGGTGGAGGGGTCCGAAATCAACCCTATCTCTTGTTTCCCCATACATACGGACTCTAAAAATAGCCTATACTTATGTATTTCGAAATTACATGGGCCTGGCCCAATAATAAGGTGACGCAGCACCTAAAATAGCCTCGGGACGAAATTTATGAAGTGGCATCTTGTATATTTCGTCGAAGGCTTCATGCACCCATTATGGTGGCTTCAAAGTCCTGAAATCATCACTTGTAACTCCGTTCTTGTTCCCCTTGCGCATGCCATCATCTCCATGCTTGTTCTTGCTCCAATGTTCATCCTTCTCCAAGCTAGGCCCTTCATTTGTAAGCAAAACAAATGTATCCAATTTAGGCAGCATCATATTCTCATGAACATTA
>NW_021229400.1:0-2447 GCF_002162155.2 Triticum dicoccoides | reverse complement strand
AAAATTTGTATATTGAACAGCATCAAAAGGAATCAACGCAAAAGCACGTTCCTGTGATTTAACAAAATTATATTCGTGCATGCAAAGTTTCTGTTTTCCAGCAGAATCAAATCAACTATCATCGTAGGTTATCCTATAGGTTCTACTTGGCACAAACACTAAATAAAAGATAAAAACACATCTAAACAGAAGGTAGATGCAAGATTTATTACTAAACAGGAGCAAAAACAAAAAACATAAAGAAAATTGGGTTGCCTCCCAACTAGTGCTATCATTTAACGCCCCTAGCTAGGCATAAAAAACAAGGATAGATCTAACTAGTGCCATAATAATAAGATAGATCTTGAAAACTCATCTCATATTCTCTACGTTCGGCAGGAAGTTTCCTTTGAGGCAAGCAAAAGTAATCAAAAGGGCTAAATTTAGTAGGACAAAAATCCCCAAGATCAATAATAGGAGGAACGGGTTCCTCCTTTGGCCCTTCATAGTGCACAACTATTTCATCACTAAAAGCATTCTTTTGGCAAAATCTTGTGAGCCAATACTCAAGAGAGTATCCTAGCTCATTATTTCGAAGGGCAAAATCATTATTAAGCTCGTTAATGCAATCAACCAAGACATTGGTAGGGACCTTTTTTCTAAGGTTTTCATTAAAAGTGACATAGTCTGAAGATTGAAAACGTCTAATTTCCTCTTGATTATAGAGGATCGCCTCTATGGGAGGACAACCGGCGTCCACCCTATAGTGCACAAAGATTTCTTTGGCCTCTCTTATGATAAATCTAAATTCATGAGCCAAAAAGATAGTAACATCGCGCTTAACAGAAGAATGCTCAATATTAGAGAATTCTAGAAAAATTCTTTGTATGCAAGGATGCATGTGCATAAATTGTCTTTCAAGCTCAACTATAAGCATAGCGACAGCATCCGCAAGACTACTAGTTCTATGAAGATTAGAACACCCCATGGAAGGTAAAGCACCGGCACAAGTAAAGAAATCTTGAATAACACCTTTGCCAATGATGTTACCGCTACCGATTCGAAACTTTTTAGTATGCAAGATAGGGGGTTCATCGGCTGGAGCCTCGGGATTTTCTGTGTTATTATTATTGTCCATATCGATGATAATCTCCCCAATTTCAGACATAGCGGCAAACAAAAGCAAGGCGGGAGAAAGAGAGCGAAAAAGGAAAGGAGGAGATTGGGAACGAGAGGGCGAATAAAACAGCAAGGGTAAAGTGGGGGAGAGGCAAACGAGAGGCAAATGTCAAATAATGTAAATGCGAGGGAGATGGGTTTGTGATGGGTACTTGGTATGTCTTGACTTGAGTGAAGACCACCCCGGCAATGGCGCCAGAAATCCTTCTTGCTACGTCTTGAGCTTGCGTTGGTTTTCCTCGAAGAGGAGAAGGTGATGCAGCAAAGTGTAGCGTAAGTATTTCCCTCAATTTTGAGAACCAAGGTATCAATCCAGTAGGAGGCTCCTCAAAAGTCCCACGCACCTACACAAACAAACTGAGAACTCACAACTGTAGCGACCCGACTCGAATGGATCAAGTCTCTGTGCTTAAGTGTCATCCCTGGATCGGTATGCTGACACACACAATACTCGAGGATTTATAACAGAGGTAAATCACATGTATAAAGTAACGTAAATACTATTACCTCAATCCAAATAGTGGAAGTAACAAGGTTGTGGATTCCCATCAACACCAACGGCAAAGTTGAGTGTAGAAATCATAACCCTAACGTATCACTTACTCGTCATAAGATCCTGCAACATGAGACGTTGCAGCCACAAAGGGTCAGTACATTGAATGTACTGGCAAATTCACACCATAGGATAATGATGAATAAAGGCTATCACTACATGCATATTTGGCTGGTGGAAAAGCTCTATAGTTATAATGTTTTTGCGAAAAGCCAATATTTCCCTACTGCAAAGGAATAACTTTTATTTAACTATCATGGTGGTTGTTAAACATTGAGAATGGTTGACAACATTCTCAATCCCAATTAAGTAACATCATTAAACCCAACAAAATTAATTAAAGTAACATGATGAGATTCACATAAAAATCCAAGTACTAGATACTCAAGTTGTCCATAACCGGGGACACAACTAACCATGATTAGTTTATACACTCTGTAGATGTTTGCGCACTTTTCCCCACAAGGCTCGATCTCCTCCGTTGGATTTCTCGCACTACATGGTGTTTGAGAAACGGATGACCGAGACACAGTCTTTCAGAAGCGTTAGCACCTTACGATGGGTAGACAGTACCACCTACATCCCCTACATCTGCTAGTCTACCACTATAAGAGTTCACACGACTTAATCAACTATGCTAGAGCCCATAATAGCTTGTGGCTGCACACGGAAGTTTCTAGCATGAATAATCTCATGATCCCTTTGAGCCCGGGTGGCGGTCCAAAAACAGGCAATC
>NW_021229399.1:0-9170 GCF_002162155.2 Triticum dicoccoides | reverse complement strand
GGTATCCCGATACCTTGTTCAATCTCGTTACCGGCAAGTCTCTTTACTCGTTTCGTAACACATCATCCCGTGATCAACTCCTTGATCACATTGTGCACATTATGATGATGTCCTACCGAGTGGGCCCAGAGATACCTCTCCGTTTACACGGAGTGACAAATCCCAGTCTCGATTCGTGCCAACCCAACAGACACTTTCGGAGATACCCGTAGTGCACCTTTATAGTCACCCAGTTACGTTGTGACGTTTGGCACACCCAAAGTATTCCTACGGTATCCGGGAGTTGCACAATCTCATGGTCTAAGGAAATGATACTTGACATTAGAAAAGCTTTAGCATACGAACTACATGATCTTGTGCTAGGCTTAGGATTGGGTCTTGTCCATCACATCATTCTCCTAATGATGTGATCCCGTTATCAACGATATCCAATGTCCATGGTCAGGAAACAGTAACCATCTATTGATCAACGAGCTAGTCAACTAGAGGCTTACTAGGGACATTGTGTTGTCTATGTATCCACACATGTATCTGAGTTTCCTATCAATACAATTCTAGCATGGATAATAAACGATTATCATGAACAAGGAAATATAATAATAACTAATTTATTATTGCCTCTAGGGCATATTTCCAACACCTTGTTGGTGCAAACCCTAAGCCCTAGCTTGCCCTAGATCCTCACTAGCTCTCTCTCTACCAGAACCCGAGGAAGAAGAAGGAAGGAAGAAGGGGAGCACACGATGGAGTCGGTGGGTTTTTCCAGCGCACGAACGCCCACTGCGCGAACAGCTTCACCTCGAGCTTGAACTCGACACCCACTCCGTTATAACGATCAACGTTGTGATCTTATACATCGGACCAGCGCTGGGCCACGACCCCCACGCCTCTACCCACTCCTCGCCCGGTTCGGCCCACCCAACGCGCGCTCACGACCACGTCTCCACGCGCCCGCCGCGCCGAGCCCACAACAAACCCGCGCGATCACCGCGTCCCGATCGCCAACGGCTACACCACGCACACACACATGTGGTGTACACCTGCACGGACACACGCACACCTACGCCGCGGACCCGGCACGCCCTACACGATCAGCTCGCTCCCATACACGCGCTGGTCATGCATGATGTGTCGCCGCGCCTTATTGCCTTAAAGTTCACCCCCTAAGCCGCGGCTCAGAGCAGTTCGGCGTCCTCGACGTCACCGTCCACCAGCAATGCTCGCTCCGCCGCCAGCGCCTTCCACAGCAGCGGACACTCCCGCTTGAAGTGGCCATGCTCGCCGCACGTGTAGCAGCGCCCGCGCCGGTTGCCACCGTTGCCCGACGCCATGCTCCACACGTCGTCGTCGTCCCGCGCACCTCCCTGCTGCCGCTCCTGCGGCCGCCACTGTGCCGCCGTGTACATGAGCTGCCCGTCTGCTCGCTCGCCACCGGCCTGCCCACATCGTAGTAGCCGCTTGTCGAAGGCCTTCAGGCGACCCAGGGCCTCCTCGAACGCCATGGTGCTCACATCACTGAACTGCTCGATCTCGGCCACCACCGCGTACAGGCGGTCCGGCATGGAGTCGAGCAGCTTTTTCACTAGCGTGGTGTACTCCAGAGTTGATCCAAGCCCGGCGAAGCGCGCCGCCATGGCACCCAGCTTGGCGGTGAACCCATCCAGCGTGTCGCCGTCCGCCATGCGTAACATCTCAAATTCACCGCGGAGCGTGCCCAGCCGCGCCGCCCGCACGCGATCCGCGCCGACGAACCTGTTAGGGAACGTAGCATGCAATTTCAAAAAAATTCCTACGCTCATGCAAGATCCATCTAGGAGATGCATAGAAACGAGAGGGGGAGAGTGTGTCCACGTACCCTCGTGGACCGAAAGCGGAAGCGTTAGGTTAACGCGGTTGATGTAGTCGAACGTCTTCATGATCCAACCGATCCAAGTACTGAACGTACGGCACCTCCGTGTTCAGCACACATTCAGCTCGATGACGTCCCTCGAACTCTTGGTCCAGCAGAGGGTCGAGGGAGAGTTCCGTCAGCACGACAGTGTGGTGGCGGTGTTGGTGATGTGATCCGCACAGGGCTTCACATAAGCACTATGAAGCTATGACCGGAGGAGTAAATTGTGGAGGGGGGCACCACACACGGCTAAGAGAACAATTGATGTCCCTTTGGGGTGCCCCTGCCGACGTATATAAACGAGGGGAGGAGAGAGGCCGGCGGCCAGGAGGGGCGCGCTATGGGGGAGTCCTACTAGGACTCCTAGTCCTAGTAGGATTCGCCCCCCCTTTTCCTTTCTCCGCCGGAGGGAAAAGGAAGGAGAGGGAAAGGGGGCGCAGCCCGCCTAGTCCAAATCGGACTGCCATGGGGGGGAACCCCTTGCGGCCCTCCTCTCTCTCCACTAAGGCCAACTAAGGCCCAATATTTCCCCCGGGGTGTTCCAGTAACTCCTGGTACTCCGGTAAAATACCTGAATCACTCGGAACCATTCCGATATCCGAATACAACCTTCCAATATATGAATCTTTACCCCTCGACCATTTCGAGACTTCTCGTCATGTCCCTGATCTCATCCGGGACTCCGAACAAACTTCAATCACCAAAACACATAACTCATAATACAAATCGTCATCGAACGTTAAGCATGCGGACCCTACGGGTTCGAGAACTATGTAGAGATAACCGAGACACATCTCCGGTCAATAACCAATAGCGGAACCTGGATGCTCATATTGGCTCCTACATATTCTACGAAGATCTTTATCAGTCAAACCGCATAACAACATACGTCATTCCCTTTGTCATCGGTATGTTACTTGCCCGAGATTCGATCGTCGGTATCATCATACCTAGTTCAATCTCGTTACCGGCCAGTCTATTTACTCGTTCTGTAATGCATCATCCCGTAACTAACTCATTAGTCATATTGCTTGCAAGGCTTATAGTGATGTGCATTACCGAGAGGGCCCAGAGATACCTCTCCGATACATGGAGTGACAAATCCTAATCTTGATCTATGCCAACCCAACAAACACCTTCGAGACACCTGTAGAGCATCTTTATAATCACCCAGTTTCGTTGTGACCTTTGATAGCACACAAGGTGTTCCTCTGATATTCAGGAGTTGCATAATCTCATAGTCTCAGGAATATGTATAAGTCATGAAGAAAGCAATAGTGGGTCTTGTCCATCACATCATTCTCTAATGATGTGATCACGTTCATCAAATGACAACACATGTCTATGGTCAGGAAACTTAACCATCTTAGATTAATGAGCTAGTCAAGTAGAGACATACTAGGGACACTCTGTTTTGTCTATGTATTCACACATGTACTAAGTTTCCGGTTAATACAATTCTAGCATGAATAATAAACATTTATCATGATATAAGGAAATATAAATAATAACTTTATTATTGCCTCCAGGGCATATTTCCTTCAGAACCGTGCCTTGAGGATGCTCCACACCTCCGCTGCCATCTTCTTGGACGCCACCTGCAGCAGCAGGTCCTCCTCTAGCGTCCTGAGCATGATAAGCCCGCGACAGCTTATCCTTCTTCGCGATCACCACCGCCGCTGCGTCCTCCGGCACCACCACCGCCTCCCACAGCCCCGCAGCGTCGAGATTGGCCTCGACCTTGATCGCCCACGCGGTGTAATTCTCACCGGTGAGCATCGGCACTGGCTGCGTGATAACCCACAAGTATAGGGGATCGCAACAGTTTTCGAGGGTAGAGTATTCAACCCAAATTTATTGATTCGGCACAAGGGGAGCCAAAGAATATTCTCAAGTATTAGCAGTTGAGTTGTCAATTCAACCACACCTGAAAGACTTAATATTTGCAGCAAAGTATTTAGTAGCAAAGTAGTATGGAAGTAACGGTAACGGTGGCAAAAGTAATAGTAGCAGTTTTTGGAGCAATCGTAACAGTGGCAACAGAAAAGTAACTAAGCAAAGATCAATATGTGAAAAGCTCATATGCAATGGATCAGTGATGGATAATTATGTCGGATGCGATTCCTCATGCAACAGTTATAACATAGGGTGACACAGAACTAGCTCCAGTTCATCAATGTAATGTAGGCATGTATTCCGAATATAGTCATACGTGCTTATGGAAAAGAACTTGCATGCCATCTTTTGTCCTACCCTCCCGTGGCAGCGGGGTCCTATTGGAAACTAAGGGATATTAAGGCCTCCTTTTAATAGAGTACCGACCAAAGCATTAACACTTATTGAATACATGAACTCCTCAAACTACGGTCATCACCGGGAGTGGTCCCGATTATTGTCACTTCTGGGTTGCTGGATCATGACACATAGTAGGTGACTATTGACTTGCAAGATAGGATCAAGAACTCACATATATTCTTGAAAACATAATAGGTTCAGATCTGAATTCATGGCACTTGGGCCCTAGTGACAAGCATTAAGCATAGCAAAGTCATAGCAACATCAATCGTAGAACATAATGGATACTAGGGATCAAGCCCTAACAAAACTAACTCGGTTACATGGTAAATCTCATCCAACCCATCACCGTCCAACAAGCTTGCGATGGGATTACTCATGCACGGCGGTGAGCATCATGAAATTGGTGATGGAGGATGGTTGATGATGACGACGTCGATGGATTCCCCTCTCCGAAGCCCCGACGGACTCCAGATCAGCCCTCCCGAGAGATATTAGGGCTTGGCTATGGCTCCGTATCGTAAAACGCGATGAATCCTTCTCTCTGATTTTTTTCTCCCCAAAAGTGAATATATGGAGTCGGGGTTGAGGTCGATGGAATCCCAGGGGCCCCACGAGGCAGGGGGTGCGCCCTAGGGGGGCTTGCACCCTCGTGGACAGGGTCTGGGCCCCCTGATGCTGATTCTTTCGCCAATATTTTTTCTTTAATTCCAAAACGTGTCTCCGTGGATTTTCAGGTCATTCCGAGAACTTTTATTTCTGCACAAAAATAACACCATGGCAATTCTGCTAAAAACAGCGTCAGTCCGGGTTAGTTCCATTCAAATCATGCAAGTTAGAGTCCAAAACAAGGGCAAAAGTGTTTGGAAAAGTAGATACGTTGGAGACGTATCAACTCCCCCAAGCTTAAACCTTCGATTGTCCTCAAGCAATTCTGTTGACAAACTAAAAGTGAAAAAGAAATACTTTTACAAACTCTGTTTGATCTTGTTGTTTCAAATATGTAAAGCCCGCATTCAAGTTTTCAGCAAAGATTATGAAGTAACCAAATTCACAATAACATTTAGGTCTCATGTTTACTCATATCAATGACATAATCGACTAACGAACAATGATATTAAATCTCGGATGACAACACTTTCTCAAAACAATCATAACATGATACAACAAGATGGTATCTCACTAGCCCTTTCTGAGACCGCAATACATAAATGCAGAGCACCCCTGAGGATCAAGGACTGACTATACATTGTAATTCATGGTAAAAGAGATCCAATCACAGTCATACTCAATGTAAATTAATAGCAATGCATGCACATGACATCGGTGCTCTCCAACTGGTGCTTTTTTACTAAGAGGGTGATGACTCAACATAAAATTAAATAGATAGGTCGTTCGCAGAGGGAAGCAGTGATTTGCAGAGGTCCCGGAGCTCGAGTTTTGAAACAGAGATAAATAATATTTTGGGTGGCATAATTTCATTGTCAACATAACAACCAAGAGATCTCAATATCTTCCATGCTACACACATTATAGGCGGTTCTCAAACAGAATGGTAAAGTTTATACTCCCCCACCACCAACAAGTATCAATCCATGGATTTCCTGAAATAGTGGGTGCCTTCAACTAACAACAATCCTGGGGGAGTTTTGTTTGCAATTAATTTGATTTGATTTGAGCATGGGACTGGGCATCCCGGTTACCAGCCCTTTTCTCGTGAGTGATGAGCGTAGTCCACTCATCATGAGAATAACCCACCTAGCATGGAAGATATAGACAGCCCTAGTTGATACATGAGCTATTCGAGCATACAAAACAGAATTTCATTTGAAGGTTTAGAGTTTGGCACATACAAATTTACTTGGAACGGCGGGTAAATACCGCATATATGAAGGTATGGTGGACTCATATGGAATAACTTTGGGGTTTATGGAAGTGGATGCACAAGCAGTATTCCCGCTTAGTACAAGTGAAGGCTAGAAAGAGAATGGGAAGCGACCAACTAGGGAGCGACAACAGTCATGAACATGCATTAAGATTAAACAACAATGAGTGCAAACATGAGTAGGATATAAATCATCATGAATATAAATATCATGGAGGCTACGTTGATTTTGTTTCAACTACATGCATGAACACGTGCCAAGTCAAACCACTCGAATCGTTCAAAGGAGGATACCACCCTATCATACCACATCACAACCATTTTAATAGCATGTTGGCACGCAAGTTAAACCATTATAAATTCCTAGCAAATTAAGCATGGCATGAGCAACTATAATCTGTAATTGCCATTGCAAACATGTTTCATTCATAATAGGCTGAATCAGGAACGATGAACTAATCATATTTACAAAAACAAGATAGGTCGAGTTCATACCAACTTCTCTCATCTCAATTAGTATGTCATATATCGTCATTATTGCCTTTCACTTGCACGACCGAACAGTGTGGATAATAATAATAGTGCACATGCATTGGACTAAGCTGGAATCTGCAAGCATTTAATACAAAGGAGAAGACAAGGTAATATGGGCTCTTGGTTAAATCAACAATAATGCAAATGAGAGCCACTCAATATTTTCATCATGGTCTTCTCCTCTCGACCCCCAAAGAAAAGAAATAAAACTATTTACACGGGAAAGCTCCCAACAAGCAAAAGAAGAATGAAAAATCTTTCTGGGTTTTCTTTTTAATTACTACTACTACAGGCATGGAAAGTAAACTAGCTAAAAGCTACAACTATTTTTTTAGTTTTTCTTAAGGTTTTTCAAACACACAAGAAGAAGGCTTAGAAAAGAAAATAAACTAGCATGTATAGTACGATGAAAAACTATGAGCACCGACAACTGGCATGAGTGTGTGAATATGAATATAATGTTGGTGAGAAATACGTACTCCCCCAAGCTTAGGCTTTTGGCCTAAGTTGGTCTATGCCCACGGCTGGCCTGTGGATATCCAAAGTCATAGTTGGGGTTGTACTGAGATGCAACACCTACTGCCTCAAGAGCTGCAGCTCGGAGGTGAGCTGCTTTCGTACTCCTCTCATACTCGTTTGCCTCCTCCCTGGTTATAACATATCTCCCTTTTTCTTGAAAGTTAAAGAAAGTAGGAGCAGGGAGGGTAATATGGACAGTGCCGTCTGTCAGAGATTAGTCGGTACTGGAGGAACTGTTCATTCCTCTCAAGAAACTGATGGCGAACCATAGCATTATAATCTAGATAAGCAGGAGGCAACTCCATATCATGTTCATGTATGGGTACATCAAGATAATTAGCTACACGAGTTGCATAAATTCCATCAAACAAATCTCCTCTTGTACAGTTAAGATGCAACCTTCGTGCAACAATGGCCCCCAAGTTATATTGTTTATCACCTAATACCGCACTCTTGAGGACACTAAGATCTGGAACACACATGTGACAAGCTTCATCTTTACCGTTAATGCATCTACCTATAAAGAGAGCAAAATAATGTATGGAAGGGAAATGAATGCTCCCTATGGTAGCTTGTGTGATTTCTCTAGATTCCCCCATAGTGATACTAGCAAGAAAGTCTTTATATTCAGATTTGCAAGGTTCACTAACATTGCCCCACAGCAGGTGTTTACAGGCAGTATTAAAATCTTCTAGGTCCATGGTATATGATTTATCATAAAGATCAAATAGAGCAGTGTGAGAGTTGCGCGATGATGCAAATTTAAACCTCCTCACAAAGGAATCAGTTAGGTAGCGGTATTGTAGGCACTTATCTGACACGAAGTCCTCTAGATTAGCATTTCGCACATATGCGTCAAATTCATTCTTGATGCCTGCCTGGACCATAAACTCTTCCGACGGACATTCACCAGGCCGCACTTGAGCTTCCCTCGGTGGTTCATCATCCGACTCACGTATCGCAAGCCTTGGTCCTTGCTTCCTTGAGGAACCACCTTGGTACATTTTCCTAAACATTTTTCTTTCTTTGAAAAATTTCTGAAATTTTAGTGACTCAAAATAAAAATGAATGAAACTAAACAAGATTGATAGCAGCTACTCCCACAAGTGCCTAGAGTCTATACCATGCATTAGAACTACTTGGGACCACATAATTTGACATGCAAGCTCAAGAACAGGGTCACCTAAGCAGCAAATATTTGCAATAAATAAAGCACTAGAACAAAAACTAATTGGACCATTGGAGGTGTCACATACCAAAGAGCAATCCCCCCAAACAGTTTTGTGAATGGAGCTTCGAGCAAGGAGATCGAAAATGGCAGCAAGATGAGCTAGAACACGGGTTTGAGATATGGGAGGATTTTTCTGGAGGAAGACGAAGTGAGTGGGTGCTAGAATAAGTGGAGGGGGTCCACGTGGCGCCCACGAGGCAGGGGCGCGTCCTAGGGGGTGGGCGCGCCCTGTGCCCTCGTGGCCAAATGGTGGGGCCCCCTGGTGTGTTCACAGTGCCAGATATTCTTAAATATTCTACAAAAAAACATAATTCATTTCCAAGATATTTGGAGAACTTTTAATTTTAGGGTATTTTTATTGCAAGGATAATTCAGAAAACAGACAGAAAATACTATTTTTGCTTTATTTAATCTAAATAATAGAAAGTAAAAAGAAGGTACAGAGAGTTGGGCTTTCTAACTTCATCCATCTCATGCTCATCAAAAGGAATCCACTAACAAGGTTGATCAAGTCTTATTAACAAACTCTTTCCGAATCGCATGAAACCGAAGAATTTTCGAATAACACTAGGTTACCTCAACGGGGATATGTATGTCCCCAATAATAAGAATATCAATTTTCTTCTTGACAGTAGGAAGAAGGAATTCAAAACCTCCAATAATAACCATTGAAATTTTTCTAATAGAATTTATACTGTGGACTTGAGGTTGTTTCCTCGGAAAGTGTACCGTATGCTCATTACCATTAACATGAAAAGTGACATTGCCTTTGTTGCAATCAATAACAGCCCCTGCAGTATTCAAAAAGGGTCTAC
>NW_021229398.1:0-790 GCF_002162155.2 Triticum dicoccoides | reverse complement strand
TGCTTTGCAAAATAATTTTTTGATGCTTCCTTTGGAGAAATCCATAATAATCAAGTCCCCCGGGATTCAGCAAGTTTCTCAGAATTACTGTCAGAATGTGGTCATTGAGTTTGAAGGATTGGAGTTTTACGCAAATCTTATTGTATTGGAAAATAAAGGACTGGATGTCATCCTAGGGATGGATTGGCTAACCACCAATAAAGGTTTTATCGACTGTTTCAACAGGACAGTGATTCTCACACACCACCAAGGGAAGACAATAAGAGTATCAGCCAAGGAAGGAAAAAGACCCCGGCAACCAAGATTAAATAAGGTGGACGTTTCTGAGCTAAACAAGGTTCCACTAGTGTGTGAATTTCCAGATGTATTCCCTGAAGAGCTGCCAGGCATGCCACCAGATCGAGAAATAGAATTCCGCATTGAGCTAGCACCAGGAACCAACCCCATCTACAAGAAACCATACAGAATGGCACCATCCGAGTTGATCGAATTGAAGAAGCAAATAAAGGAATTACTGGATAAAGGATACATTCGGGCCAGCTCCTCACCTTGGGGATCACCAATTTTATTTGCCAAGAAGAAGGATGGAACGCTGAGATTGTGTATCGACTATCGAGCACTTAACATGGTCACAGTCAAAAACAAATACCCGATGCCAAGGATAAACGATTTGTTTGATCAACTTGCTCAGGCCAAGGTATTCTCAAAAATTGACTTAAGGTCAGGATACCATCAATTGAAGGTACGAACAGAAGATATCCCCAAAACAGCCTTCACCTCCAGATATGGA
>NW_021229397.1:0-2265 GCF_002162155.2 Triticum dicoccoides | reverse complement strand
GCATTAGCCACACTTCCGTCCGCTCATCAAAGGAGCTCCATCCCTCCCGTCTACATCTCTCCACCTATGTTGTTGGTTGCCAATCGGCCGAGGTAACGTCCCCGTCTTTGGCTCCATTCCCATCCATGGTCGGAGCTTGTTGTGCCTCCTACAAGAAGATGCGCATGAGCCTGACAGCAGGGTAGTTGTACAACTTCGATGTTGTTTACTACTGCTGGCAACCTTGCGGTGCTAGTCTCCGTAGATTTTGTTGCCACTTTTTTTATAATCATGTGATTCCATGCCTCTTTTTCGAGTTTACAGTTTGCTCTGCACTGGTAGTACTACAACACGAGATTGTTGTTTGTTGCAAGAACTGTTGGATGGTGCCATGGCATTTGGGATTGGAAGAACTTTGTGCTTTTTTTTGTTTAGAAAAGGAAGCAACTTTGTGTGTTGGGCGGTGCAAAGTTCATTATCTAGAGCATATAAACCGAGATCCGGTCTTCTGCACTTTTACCTTGATTCAGATGCTAAGTGGCCTGAAGATTAGTTTATAGCTAGGATGGCAATACAAACATGAACGTAATACGTGGTTCATCAAAACTACCTGATAACTTACGTATAAACATCACGATAACTTTGACAAAGGAGGAAAAGCAGTTAAAAAACCCACCTGAGAAAGTATTTTTCTTCAATGGGGGATGTATATATTCTTCTTGTACAAACCAAATTAGTCATGGGGCAATAATTTCTATTGCATGTAAGAATACTATTTTGTTTTTTTTCTATAGTAGGAACATGAGAAAGTCGTGGAAAAATTTATTCTACAATAACCGGTAACTTATGTGTAAAAAACATGATAATATACACACTGTAGACGTGATAACTTACATACAAACATTATGGTAATTTTTGACCGGAGAGAAAATATTTGACCAGAGAGGAAAGGTTGTTGAAAACATACCCTCAGTAACTTCTATGTAAATAGCATGGTAATATACGGACCGTAGATCTGATAGCACTTACAAACACCGCGGTAACATTGACAAAAGGGGAAAAATTGTTGAAAAACATTCCCCTCGTAACTTTAGTGAAAATTCCACGATAACTAACATGTCACATGTGTGGTAACTTATGTAGCCCACGTGCATGACCTTTAGCCCAAAAGAAACAAGTTGTTGAAAATATACCCGCGGTAACTACTGCGTAAATAACATGGTAACATATGCACCACGGGCGTGATAACTTATCCACAAATACCTCGATAACTTTAACCCATGTGAAAAAAGTTGTTGAAAAATATACACCGATAACTTATGTGAAAATAGCACGGTAATATAAACTGCATACACGATAAATTACGTACAAAGACAAGGTAAATTTTACCAAGAAGCAAGAAAATTGTTGAAAAACATATCAAAATAGCATGATAGTATACGAACCACATACCCGATAATTTATGTAGAAACACTACGGTAATTTTTTTTGATCGAAATAAAAAGTTGTTGAAAACATACCCCCGGTAACTTATGTGAAAATAGTACGGTAATATGCGACCTGTTTACCCGATAACTTACGTACAACCACCTCGGTAATTAACTTTTTTGACCGCGAGGAAAAATTTGTTGAAAACATATCTCGATAATTAATGTGAAAATAACACGGGAATATACGAAAGACATACTTGATAACTTACATAGAAACACCGCAGTAACTTTTTGACCAGGAGAAAAAGTTGTTGAAGAATATGACCTCAGAAACTTATGTAGAAATAGCACGATAATATATAAATCACATACATGATAACTTAGTACAAATATCGTGGTAACTTTTTAGACCGGCAGAAAAAAGTTGTTGAAAACAATTTATGTGAAAATAACACGGTAATATATGAACTGCATGTCCGATAACTTACGAATAAACACCGCAATAATTTTGACCAACGGGAAACAAAGTTGTTGAAAAACATACTCTAATCCCCGAGGTAACTTGTGCGAAAATAGCACGGTAGTATGTCAACCGCATACCCGACAACTTACCAGAAACACCGCGGTAACTTTTTTGACCGGGAGAAAGAGCATACCCCAATAACTAATGTGAAAATAATACGGTAAATATGAACCGCATACCCTATAACTTATGTACAAATACCGTGGAAACTTTTAACCGAGGGTAAAAAGTTTTTGAGAAACATCCCCCAATAACTTATGTGGAAATAGCACGGTAATATATGAACCACGTACCTACTAAGTTAAGTACAAATACCTGCGGTAACTTTTGACC
>NW_021229396.1:0-977 GCF_002162155.2 Triticum dicoccoides | reverse complement strand
CCCCCTCTTCCTCCATATATACAGCCCTTAGGGCATCGTTTAGACTTTGGGTTTTGTTTAGATTAAAAGTTCGCCATAGCTGCAACTTCGCGTACTTCGTTTGTGTTCAACGACCAGACAAAGGCGTCACAGAACCCCACCTTGATCAATAAAGCTTTCATCTTATATTCGCAATATCCAGATTGCAATCTCAGTTTCTTGCTTGTTCTTCGTTTGCTCGCAGGAAACAGACCCTCGTGGTCAGGTTGATCGTGCTCCGGCGCGGTCAATAACCTCTCGGAGTTGGTTTAGCGATTGCTAAGGCGCGACGTCCTCGCACGTTCGTAGTCGGATCGTCAAAGTCGACTTCCACCAAAGCGAAATCCACCATCTCATCGAAAGACGGGACACCTTTGCCTCTATCATAAACAAAACCCAAAGTCTAAACCATGCCCTAAGGGCTGTATATATGGAGGAAGAGGGGGGAATTTCGTGGCCCTTGGTGGAGGGGTCCGAAATCAACCCTATCTCTTGTTTCCCCACACATACGGACTCTAAAAATAGCCTATACTTATGTATTTCGAAATTACATGGGCCTGGCCCAATAATAAGGTGACGCAGCACCTAAAATAGCCTCGGGACGAAATTTATGAAGTGGTATCTTGTATATTTCGTCCAAGGCTTCATGCACCCATTATGGTGGCTTCAAAGTCCTGAAATCATCACTTGTAACTCCGTTCTTGTTCCCCTTGCGCATGCCATCATCTCCATGCTTGTTCTTGCTCCAATGTTCACCCTTCTCCAAGCTAGGCCCTTCATTTGTAAGCAAAACAAATGTATCCAATTTAGGCAGCATCATATTCTCATGAACATTAGAATCATTACCAAGAAACGAAAGTACCTGGTAATTTAGTTGGCGTGCACGAGCTCTAGTAATTGGTCCAGTATGTATAGCAGCAGGGGCTGTGGGTGTAACAATTGTATTGATGTCCTCATCA
>NW_021229395.1:0-10463 GCF_002162155.2 Triticum dicoccoides | reverse complement strand
GTGCTCGAACACTGATAAAAAGAAAATTTCACGCCCAATGATTCATGTGTCGTCGTCTTTGCCTCGTTCCAATTTTGTGCAGCCGCCCTGGATACGAAGCTGCTCAAAGAAAGTTGAATGAATGATTGATTGAGCACAATTTTAATTAAAATAAAAAAGGACAAAACATATACTGTAGTAGAAGATGTCGACACGAGGAGGAGACTTTTCCTCCTAATGGATGGATGGGATGATGAAGGTGAGGTCATTCATTCAACACCATACATACAAAAGTATATATCATCATATTGCTTTTGCTTCCTCCTTTTCTCAAATCAAATCAAATAAATAAATAAAAGGCACATCCTCTAACCAATTCATCCTCATCATAATTTTTCTCTTCTTCAATTCAATGACGAGCGAGACCTTTGCCTTTTATCTGCAAACTACCTTTCTCTCGCGCCCTCGTCCTCCTCCACCCTCTCTTTGTAGCCGTCGTATTAGCTTGTTGTCACTTTTGAGGCCATCAAGCCGGAAGGAGCGCTTCAACGCCTTGACCAAACAGTGCCTCTATGCCCGCCTCGACACACGCTACTCGTAATGCATCGTATGTACCATTTGACCTTGTCTCGCCAATCCTTCTTCGTGTTTCCTTCCTCCTCTTCCCCTTCTCTTGCACCACCCATCTGCCCACCGTGACGATTGTTTGTGTGTGTCCAATCATTTGCGTTAGGTTTGTCTTTGATGAAAGTTATTATGAAAAGTGACACGTGGAGTTCAATGTCACACTAGGCTATAGAACCCGCTAGCTAGCTAAGACTGTGTGGATATGTGTGTTTCTGATCTAACAACATGTCCTTTTGTCTGGACTTCCACTTTCTATGAATTTCCTTTCATATTTAGTTGCCCGTGTGTTTCTTCTACTTTTCCCCTGCAACATACTAATTATATTTGCAAACTATTGCAGGCTTTAACCTCTCTATGCAATTCGTTTCATTTTGTGCAATACCTTTATTTATATGAATACAAGTTGTTGAGAGCACTCTAAAGTGCAATCTAGCTACAATGCTAGAAACTAATGATATCCTATCACCACGAGTATATGTATAGTAGTCAAGACCCACAATGCCACAACACTTTCTACAGTATGTATATGCATATTGATCTATGTTGATTTCATGCTCTTGCAAACCATTTTTTTTTATGAACAAAAAGCTCAGAGTACCTCCAATTACATTTCGTGAAATCCTCTCACATAACGCCTTACATCTAATACAAAATTATGTTACATCTAAAACACAATTATGTAACGCCTTACATCTTCTAATTGAAGGAGTACCACAATTATACAAACAACTAATACGTGGCCTCCATCGGCACCATACCTTCTCACAGCAAGAGGCGTGTATGTTTTCCAATATCCTTAAACATATTAGGCCTCTCTCTTTTCGGCACATATGTCCACCCAACTATTACCTCCAGCACCGCACAACCCATCTTGCGAATAAGCACTTGATCGGAATATCCTAGAGTGAGGGCAAGGTGTTCACACGCGTCACCACCAACAAGGAAGAGCGCCAACTTCCGATCTAGCGAGATAGCTACCACGCTCCGAGTTAACGGGATGGACTCACCATCGCCGACTACCGTCGGACTGCCCGCTGATTCGTATAGAACGATTTGATCCTTGAAGTTTCCGGGAGTCGAAGCGGCTACTCTTGAGATATTACATGGGCCCTTCAAAACATTGATTGCAATGGTGGCTTCCACGGGTTCGTGAACCAGTGCACATAAAAACTCCACGTCACTCAGGAAACTATACACACTGACCGTCATGGTTTACTTGTATGTAGGGATGCAAACCCAATTGAATTCCGTTATGCCTTTACTGAAAACTCTATCTGCCCCTCCATCACACTTGATCTTTAAATCAGTCTCAAAATAAACGTTGTCTATTGGAACAAGCGCTCGACATGGATCTATCAAAGATAACATATCATCCTGCAAAAGGGTTCAGGGAAAGAAAACATGTCAAACACGCCTTACATTTCCAAGCAAAAACGGTGGAGTGATATAATAAGCAGCAATTAACAAGGCGAGGAACAAAGATCAAGGTACATACGGGAGAGCTGATGAGCTGGGGATCATCCCTTTCACGCCTAAACAGATAGACGCATCTGTAGTCGACATAGTCCCTCGCTATAACGGTTCCAAACACGCTGATCGGATAGCCAACATCCGATTCACGCGCCTTGACAGAAATGACATTGAGGCAATATCGTTGGATCGACTCGGGTGAAGGTAACTTGTGGAGCGGGGGACCACGTTGGAAGCTAGCTGCACATGAATAAATAAAAGCCATGATAACAAATCAAAACCAACATGTAACACATGCATACTCATATATTGATATTGTGTCGTGCAGTGAAGACCTAGAAGAAGAAGAAGAAGTTTGATGATGGTGACAAAAAATTGTGGTATCGACACTCACACTCTTTGTCGAAGTCGAAGAAGGCTAGGTTCTCAAAGTTGTGGTATCGACTACACTTGAAAGCATTGAGCTTGGGTTCGTATTGGGTGAAGTCTTGGCAACGGACTATGTTAAGAGCCGCCAACGCCTTCTCCACCAACTTGAGGTCATGATTGGCGTCGTCGAAGACGGGATAATATTTGAGAAGGCATATGCTTCGGAGCGCCTCTATCCTGGCCGCATGTATTCCTCGGGATAGACGAGGTCATGGCACGGTCAAAGCTCATCTTCAGGTTTTGCAGTTCATAACCACGTTGGTATATACAGGTTGTCCACTGTGATCAACCTACGAAGTGGTAGGCCACTGCTCCCCTGACCCTGCTACATGCTACCTAGACAAAAGACACCAGGAAGCGGACAAGGACAAGAAAACTCACAGAAAGTCATTGTGCGCATGCGCGTAAGAGTTCTCTCTCTTTATCTCTCATGTCCTTGCTAGCATTTGGGTTGTGTTGCAGAGAAAGAGGGACGCTGCAGATTGGACCGCTATTAGAGGGCTGGCAACTCCTTCGTTGAGAAAAAAGTGTGGGCTTTGAATGAGAGAGAACTTGGGGCTGAGAGAACAACTCGCTTTGAGAAACTGAAGGGATAGAACCTGTGAGAGGAGTGAGAGAGAGAAACAGTGTCATTCTGAACTTGCTTTTTTTTAACTTGAGTGTGAGAGTATGAGAGAAAGCCTTTTATTTTCGTAGGTAAAAGAGAGCTTGTGCAGCATATGAGAGGGTGAGAAAAGAGATAGCTTGCGTGAGAAAGATTGAGCATGCATGTGACAGAGCTTTGAAGGAGAGACATGCATGGACCTCATACAATAATGCTTTTTGTGCTGGGAGATGCTGGCACTGTGTGAAAAACAACAAAACCATACAAGTCTACTGCCGGCCACTATTCCTGGAGGAGGACCTACGAAGCAGACCTACAGAACTACTCCTGCTAATCGAGAGTTTAAGTGCCCACAGGTTCTCCTCGCATCTCGAGACACACAACAGTGGCGGATGGCCAAGATAGCAGGGCTCCGAAGCATATGCGTGAAAGATCCGCGTCCGTCGAAGACGCCCCTGATGTCGAGGATATGGCAGGTCTCGCGTGGCGACTTCCCCTTGATCTTGTCGGCGAGGGCCCGGCAGCTCAGGCCGAGGAGCCCTTGGACCTCGAGCTTCTCCGAAGCCTGCGATGTAACAGTAACTAGCACGATCAATATATATGCTTCAAAGCTCAAAAGTTGAATTGTCTCCAATAAAAAACTCAAAAGTTGAAGTAAAAAAAATATGGTGCAAGCAAGCACATGATTAGTTGCTGGTTATGTGGTTGTAGAAGAGATGGAGAGGAAACAAATTGATTAATGAATCACCAGGATGAGATCGTAGAGGGTGTCGAGGTCGACGCTGCCGATGAACCCCGCGTCCCAATCGCCGCCGAGGGCCCGGTCGTCGTCGGTGGCAATGGCGTGCCTCTTGCAGTAGTGCAGAACCTTGGGTAGGACGTCGGCTCGGATGGAGCGGAGCAAGATATGGGTGTACTTGGTCTCGTCGCCGTCGGCGGGGACGATGTAGTTGTCGCGGTCGAGCTCCATCCTACGACGTAAGAAGGTGGAACCACGAAATCCACGCCCTCCTGGCTCCGCAGCGCCACCATCTCCATCCTCGTCGTCGTCGTCGTCGTCTCTTCCGCCGCCATGGATTCCTTGGATTTGTTTCTGCCTGCAAATTAAGTGCAGGGCTGCCTACAAGTACAATAGATTGCATAGAGTACCTAGCTGGACGTGGACTCCTACAACTACAATTCAATTCCATCTCGGACAAGGCCTCCGCTGTCCGCTCCGAATCCAATTACAGTACGACCTAGCAAGTACTCCTTTTTTTTTCTTTTTTTTTCTTTTTTCTTTCAAAAAGGGGACTCCCCGGCCTCTACATCAGAACGATACATACGGCCACACTTTATTAAATCGAAAATGTTAACGCCCACACGTGTGGGCGTTAGCCAACTCGTCCACACGCCTTCATCACCATCCAGTAACTTCTGCACGAATCTTGGCACGAATTAGCTGATTTTTTATGCCACGTAGGACAACTCGCGTGTGTGGTGTGTGAGAGAGGTCACTCACACATCCGTTTTACCACACGGAGGGGCCGGTGTGTGGGCGTTTAGCAGTTCGCCCACACACCAGTTTTCAGTCACGCACAAGGGCTGGTGTGTGGGCGTTTGCCATCTCGCCCACACACCCGCCTCCTCTCCCGCACCCAAGTTGTCAGTTGCCATGCGTTTTGCAGTGTACATGGGAACTGCCCTAGTATGATTGCAAGCAGATGGCAACTCTTTTTTTTTACCCGAACATGTCAGTTGCCATATGTTTTGCATGGTACATGACAAACTGCCCTAGCATGCACGTAAGCAGATGACAACTCTTTTTTTTAAATGGCAACTACCCGTGCTTGTGAGCACATGGCAACTCTCTCTTTTACCCGAAAATGTCTTTGCCATGCCTTTTTTTGTAGCGCTACATGGCAACTGCCTAGTGTTAGTAGGTGGCAACTCCTAAAGTTTTGAAATCATGGCAACTGCAGTAGACCAGACCACACATGGCAACAGCTGTAGTTGTCCAAAAAATGGCAATCTGGAACTTTGACCTGAGATGGCAACTGCAGTTGAGCAAACATGGCAACTGTAGTTGTCCGACATGGCATCCATAGTTCAGCGACATGGCAACTGCACTTAAACGAACATGGACGAGGGTCCGACCCGTGGCAACTGCGGGGCGCACGGTAAAGTGTCACGTGGGGCGTGCGGGACCACGAGGTACGAGGCCTGACGTACCGCGCGTGTGGGCGTTATCTATTTCGCCCACACGCACGCGTGTAAGAGGGGCCGGGAGGGAAAAAAGAGGCGTGTGGGCGCTAATTATTTTGCCCACACACAGACGTGTGGGCTGGTCCTCTTAGGCACCACAGAGAACGTGTGGGCAGATTTCTTAACGCCCATACGTGTGGCAGTTATCGGCGTCCTATTAAATAAACAAATAGTTCGACAAAGGTCTTAACGCCACGAAGAGGTAAAGAAAAGCTCATACAGAGCCTAAAACAAGTGATCAAAAGTGCCACAACCGGCCGACATAAACAAGGAAAGAAAACTAATTGCCTATCCTATTACATGACCGTCATCCAAATCGGTTGAATATATCCTGTGCTACCATCTCCCGCCGGATAGATCCAGTAACCAAACGCTCCCTGGCCTCCGTCGGAGTGGGTAGTGACCACATACGGATCAACTCAGTGGCTCGGAAGATAACCTGCAAAAAGTGAAAGTTTGTTGCTCTGTTAAAAACCATATCATTTCTGCAGTTCCATACTGCCCACAATAAAGCACATACTCCTACGCGAATATGTCACGCTGTATCGGCCTCTATCCCATTAAGCCACGTTCCAAATAATGTGTTGACGGAATTCGGAGGAGTAATATTAAAGGCTATGTGCACCGTCTGCCATAGCACTTTTGCTAGCGGGCAGTCAAGAAAGAGGTGTTTGATAATTTCATCCTGATCACAAAAGCTACATCTAGTAGATCCTGTCCAGTTGCGCTTTGTCAGATTGTCCTTGGTTAAAATGACTTGTTTATGTACAAACCACATAAACACTTTAATTTTCAGGGGAACTTTAACTTTCCAAACATGTTTGGAACTAGGAATGGAACTAGAGTTTATAACATCGAGATACATCGATTTAACTGTAAACTCCCCATTCGTAGTAAGCTTCCATCGCAACTGATCGGTCTGTTGAGACAGTTGGACCTCCATCAATCTACTCACTAAATGGAGCCAAACTTCACAACGGTTACTGATGACCCACAAGTATAGGGGATCTATCGTAGTCCTTTCGATAAGTAAGAATGTCAAACCCAACGAGGAGCAGAAGGAAATGATAAGCGGTTTCCAGCAAGGTATTCTCTGCAAGTACTGAAATAAGTGGTAACAGATAGTTTTGTGATAGGATAATTTGTAACGAGCAACAAGTAACAAAAGTAAATAAAGTGCAGCAAGGTGGCCCAATCCTTTTTGTAGCAAAGGACAAGTCTGGACAAACTCTTATATAGAGAAAAGCGCTCCCGAGGACACATGGGAATATCGTCAATCTAGTTTTCATCACGTTCATATGGTTCGCGTTCGGTACTTTGATAATTTGGTATGTGGGTGGACCGGTGCTTGGGTACTATCCTTACTTGGACAAGCATCCCACTTATGATTAACCTCTATTGCAAGCATCCGCAACTACAACAAAAGTATTAAGGTAAACCTAACCATAGCATGAAACATGTGGATCCAAATCAGCCCCTTACGAAGCAACACATAAACTAGGGTTTAAGCTTCTGTCACTCTAGCAACCCATCATCTACTTATTACTTCCCAATGCCTTCCTCTAGGCCCAAATAATGGTGAAGTGTTATGTAGTCGACGTTCACATAACACCACTAGAGGAGAGACAACATACATGTCATCAAAATATCGAACGAATATCGAACAAATACCAAACTCACATGACTACTAATAGCAAGACTTCTCCCATGTCCTCAGGAACAAACGTAACTACTCACAAAGCATATTCATGTTCATAATCAGAGGGGTGTTAATATGCATATAGGATCTGAACATATGATCTTCCGCCAAATAAACCAACTAGCATCAACTACAAGGAGTAATTAACACTACTAGCAACCTACTAGTACCAATCCCGGCCTTGAAGACAAGAATTGGATACAAGAGATGAACTAGGGTTTTGAGAGGAGATGGTGCTGATGAAGATGTTGATGGAGATTGCCCTCTCCCGATGAGAGGAGCGTTGGTGATGACGATGGCGATGATTTCCCCCTCCCGAAGGGAAGTTTCCCCGGCAGAACAGCTCCACCAGAGCCCTAGATTGGTTCTGCCAAGGTTCCGCCTCGTGACGGCGGAGTTTCGTCCGAGAAGATGGCTTCTTATTTTTTTCCCCATCGAAAGACTTCATATAGCAGAAGATGGCCACCGGAGGGCCACCAGGGGCCCCACGAGGTAGGGGGCGCGCCCAGGGGGGTAGGGCGCGCCCCCCACCGTCGTGGGCAGGGTGTGGCCCCCCTGGTGAACTTCTTCCGCTGAGTATTTTTTATATATTCTAAAAACGTCTTCCGTGAAGTTTCGGGACTTTTGGAGCTGTGCAGAATAGGTCTCTAATATTTGCTCCTTTCCCAGCCCAGAATCCTAGTTGCCGACATTCTCCCTCTTTATGTAAACCTTGTAAAATAAGAGAGAATAGGCATAAGTATTGTGACATAATGTGTAATAACAGCCCATAATGCAATAAATATCGATATAAAAGCATGATGCAAAATTGACGTATCAACTCCCCCAAGCTTAGACCTCGCTTGTCCTCAAGCGAAAGCCGAAATCGAAAAATATGTCCACATGTTTAGAGATAGAGGTGTCGATAAAAATAAAATACGGACATGATGGCATCATGATCATTCTTATAATTCTTGTCATATAATCTCTTATGCTAGAGTAATAATTCAATCACAATTTTAAATATGAATCGTAAACTTCATTGAAAACTAACAAACTATAATCTCAGTCATTGGAGCAATTGCAATTTATCATAACATAGGAAAGAGTCAATGTATAAGAGCTTTTCATCAAGTCCACATACTCAACTATCATATAGTCTTTCATAATTGCTGACACTCAAGCAATGCTGACACTCACTCAATACTTATGGGTATGGAGTTTTAATCGGACATAGAGAAAAGATAGGGGCTTATAGTTTTGCCTCCCAACGTTTTACCTCAAGGGTAATGTCAACAATAATAGTTCATGAAAACTCACATCCAATTAGCCATATATACCAGGATCATTCCAACATACTGTGCTTGCCAAAGGATAAAATGTAAAAAGGAAGGGTGAAGATCACCATGACTCTTATGCAAGGTAGGAGATAAAAGTAAAAGATAGGCCCTTCGTAGAGGGAAGCAGAGGTTGTCATGCGCTTTTATGGTTGGATGCACAAAATCTTAGTGCGAAAGAACGTCACTTTATATTGCCACTTGTGATATGGACCTTTATTATGCAGTCTGTTGCTTTTATTTCTTCCATATCACACGATCGTATAAAGCTTATTTTCTCCCACACTAATAAGTCATACATATTTAGAGAGCAATTTTTATTGCTTGCACCGATGACAACTTACTTGGAGGATCTTACTCAATCCATACGTAGGTATGATGGACTCTCATGACAAAACTGGTTTAAGGGTATTTGGAAGCACAAGTAGTATCTGTACTTGGTGCGATGAATTTGGCTAGCATGAGGGAGAAAGGCAAACTCAACATGTTGGAGGATCCAAGACAATATAATTTATCTCAGATGTAAGAAAACATAACCCATTACGTTGTCTTCCTTGTCCAACGTCAACTCTTTAGCATGTCATATTTTAATGAGTGCTCACAATCATAAAAGATGTCCAAGATAGTATATTTATATGTGAAGACCTCTCTTTCTTTATTACTTCCTATTAATTGCAATCATGACCAAAACTATGTTTGTCAACTCTCAACAACTTTTATTCATCATACTTTCTCTATGTGAGCTCATTACTCTCCATAAGATCCATATGATCTCTTTGTTTCCTTTTTTTATTTATTTCTCTTTTTTTTTATTCACTTAGGATCATGGCAAAATAATCAAGCCCTTGACTCAACACTAGTCTTTATTATATAGCTCACGGACTCGATTACATAGAGGGATCATAAAGCAATACTCAAAACTAGATCATGCCATAAACTTTATTCTACTAGATCAAGATAATATCAAAAGGATCAAACTAAGAAAAACGGTAAAGATAAAAGTGATGGTGATACGATACCGGGGCACTCCCCCAAGGTTGGCAGTTGCCAAGGGGAGTGCCCATACCCATGTGATTATGTTTCTCTTTTGGGGGATGGTGATGTGATGTTCTTGGCGATGATGCCCCTCAAGATATGATTCTCCTCCTCGAGCTTGTTGACTTGCTGCTTGAGGTCCATTATTTCCTTTCGGAGTTTTCCTGTAACAGCCAAAGCTCCCTGCACCCAAGGGTGCTGCATAGCTACGGGAGAACCAGTGACACTTTTTTTCATATTCTCATAAGAAAGAAATCTAACATTGGAAGGGATAACCGAGTTTGGAATAGCCGAGCTCTCCAGTTCTCCCATTGTGAATCCAGCTTGGAGGTGGGAAGTGACTTCTTGATCCTCTTCCATCGCATCTATCCTCTTCAAATCAGCCTCCATCTCTTCCTCCGTTGCTGGCCCAAGGAGGTCAACATGGTTGTTTGTCGCTGATCTCGGTGCCGGATGAGACACCCGGCTCTCCCCGACTGACTCTTGTGAAAACATCCTGCTCTAATCTGCAGCAGCAACAACTCGAAACACAAACAGAGGATAATTGCGTGATGCGGGAGTCAAAACCCCCGAGAGATTATATAATGAATTTTTACCGACCAAAATACATATCGTGCAAGAAAACGGAGTCCGGAAAGCGCACGAGGTGCCCACGAGGTAGGGGGGCGCGCCCTCCACCCTCGTGGAGCCCTCGTGTCATTCCCGGACTGCTTCTTATTTTTCTATTTTTCTAAATATTCCAAAACAGAGAAATATTGCCTTTAGAACTGTTTTGGAGTCGGTTTACTTACCGTACCACATACCTATTCCTTTTTGAAGTCTGAAACGTTCCGGAAAGTGTCCCTTATGTATTCCCCCGGGGTTACGGTTTCAATAACATTGGTTTCAACATTTATGGGATTACCTGAGATATAATGTTTGATTCTTTGACCGTTCACCACCTTTGGATTTGTGCCTTCGAAGTTGTTGATTTTTATGGCACCGGAACGATAGACCTCCTCGATAACGTAAGGACCTTCCCATTTAGAGAGAAGTTTTCCTGCAAAAAATCTTAAACGAG
>NW_021229394.1:0-396 GCF_002162155.2 Triticum dicoccoides | reverse complement strand
ACAAAGATCTGCTACAGTGCCTGTTCCAGACACCAGAGCTACATCATCTACACCAGCTACAGCTTCAGTGCCACCAGCTCCAGCAGCCACTCCACCAGCTCCAGCTACATCAACTGATGCTTTCGTCCTTGGAGTCATCTCTACACCACCTCATGAAGACCAAGCCTGAGAGTCGTTTAGCACTATGCATTTTTGGTGAACTTTTTGGTAACTTGTTGCCAAAGGGGGAGAAAAATGTATAGATCATAGACTTCGAGAGAGAGTGTTGCTTTTGATCTCTCTTGTTTTTGGTGGTTGAACTTTGTTATTTGTGTGTCTTCTTGATACATTATGCCTTTTGTGAGATACTTGGATGATCATGTGTTTGATCATATGCTATGCTACTTTATGCTTGTT
>NW_021229393.1:0-406 GCF_002162155.2 Triticum dicoccoides | reverse complement strand
GGATGCTCCTGAAAAATATAAATGAACAAATGTATGAAAATGAGGTATTGGATCTTCCATGCAACCAGGATATTGGTGACTACTTGCAGTTCAAGGTATTTTATGCTACATTTATATGGTGTGATCCATGCCTAATATTCAGAAATTTTACATCTATTGCAATTATATTCTAGAACAACAATACTGCAGACACAGTCTTGCCCCTATTGTACCAGGTGATAATATAAGTGGTGAAGTAGAGAGCAGCAAGAGTTAATGAGCATGTTAGTTTTTCTCACTTGTTTCTACTTGTTAACTTTCTTAACTAGACGAATAAAATTAACCTGATATTATGCTATATAAATTGGGTGCCCCTATTTACTGAAAAATTTTGTCGAATATGGCAACATACAATTATAGGTCCTCC
>NW_021229392.1:0-2082 GCF_002162155.2 Triticum dicoccoides | reverse complement strand
TTAAAAGCCTTGTGTTTTACCAACTGAGCAGTGGACCCTTCAATATAATGAATAAAAAGCTTTGTACCTTGAATTGTTGACAGGAGCAATTGGTAGCCCCCAAGGGCCGGCTCATTTAAAATGTGATGAGTCGGGTCTTCAATAAGTTGAGCAAAAATGACTTTGCATTAGCCCCCAAGTGCCATGGTGCATGCCGGCAGTGACATGGAACTTGTATATTCGATGCAATCTTGATTTGAACAATGCAGCTCCCAAGTGCCGGGTCGTAAGCCTACAGCGACTCGGGACTATTTCCTCCATTGTAAAATAAATCATGCCCATTGATAAAAATAATAGCCGTTGCACTAAGGCGACTTTGAAAACCTCAATCATCACACTGGTTATTGATAATCATAATAGAAATTCAGCCATGTTGGCTATTTAAGCTTTGAACAATATAATCCGATATGAAAACCTCAATCATTCAATATCATCATGAAAATCCAGCCACTTTTGGCTATTAAAGATTTGAATACCTCATCGTTTGACAAGTAAATCCGGAGTTTAAATACCTGACGGCTCTTGGCCGATGACGACTTAATGCGCATTCATTGTAACTCGGTGGCGTATAGCCTTTGAGAAAATCAAGAATTAATAACCCTTTTGAGACATCAATTTCAATCTTTGATGATGGGCTTGAAATTGATCATTTATGTAAGCCATAGCTCTGTAAATCCTACACAGAGTTTAAACAACATATGCCCTGGCGACTTAATATCAAAAGCCAGGGCAGGTAACCACCCAAATATAGTCTTATCCTGCACACAAGTAGATCACAAGATCCCTATGATCCTTTGAATGATACCGCCGGTTTATGTGACCCGGACAGTGAAGTTGATAACTCAACTTGGTATGAGCCGGCATATATGATATTTGTCACAACTCAAATACTTGCGATTGTATAAAAATAGATAAAAATTTTGAGGCTTCTGATTCGAATACGATCAGTAAACCGTTCCAAAGGGGTTAAGCTAAGATTCGAATACGATCATATAGCCCCCAGTGGCGTTGGCGATGCCGATCAAAGTGGGTATCGACAGCTATGTTCTCTTTGGTTCGAATACGACTCATGTTTGAACAGGAAGCCCCCAAGTGACCTTAAGAGTTGTTTAGCCACGCTGATTCGAATACGATCCACGTCGATTCCCAAAAGGGGTTGAGCTATGATTCGGATACGATCAAGAAGCCCCCAAGTAGGTTCAGCAGTTTGCTAATCAAAAAGGTATCGACAGCTATGTTCTCTTTGGTTCGAATACGACCTATGTTTGAACAGGAAGCCCCCAAGTGACCATATAAGTTTTGGCATTGCGCCGATCAAGAGGGTACTGATAGCTATGCCCGATGAGCAGGAAGCCCCCAGGTGACCATGATAAGATAAGCCGTAAGGCAGGATACCCATGTTTTGAACCGTGCATCATGACAGCAAGTTCTCTTTGGTAACCATTAATTTGTCTGAGATCTCAAACTTGCGAGAGATTAATTCTTTTTTGAACCGGAAATTCTTAAACCGGATATTGAGATCCTCAAAGCTTTGTAAGGGACAAATTTACCTTGAGCAGGATGTTGAACCGGTTTTGAGAGCTTCAAAGCTTTGCGGGAGAGAGATATCTCTTGAGCTGTATTTTAAACCGGAATCTTCATTTGAGCCGGAAATTTTTCTGACGGCCTTTGAATATTTGCCAATAAAGCAGTAGCCTCCAGGGTCGGGTTATCTTCCCTTCAATGACCCGGAGTTCTTGAATTCATTGAAGCCGGCTAATTTTGTCGAGCCATACCATTGTAGCCCCCGAGTCTCAAGATGACTCGAAGAGTTGGCTTGAGATTCTCCATATATGACCATAGCAGAAGGTGTATATCATTGGCGTTGATAACGCGATGTGAATCCACAGAAGGTTGAGGTGACTGCGGCGGGTTATAAATGATCCCGTATGAACCGTGTCAACAACTCGGCCAATGGTTCCTTCCAACTGGCTGTTTGAATTTAACCAAACCGTAGTGGCGGCGACTTGTGTGTCTGCCCATTGAGCCATCCGGTGCAGACGG
>NW_021229391.1:117277-130596 GCF_002162155.2 Triticum dicoccoides | reverse complement strand
ACCCATGAACGGGCTATACGGGGACACGAGAAAAAAGTGACCGACGCCCGTCGTGGACAGAAGTGGACGCGAGCGATGGAAAACTGGGAAAAACCACGTACGAGGCACACCCCACGTACATGGACCCTTACACGGACCCGTGAACGGGCTGTACGGGGACACAGGAAAGAATTGCCAACGGCCGTCGTGGAAAGAAGTGGACACGCGCCTTGGAAAACTGGGCAAAACCACGTACGAGGCACACCCCACGTACACGGACCCTTACACAGACCCTTGAACAGGCTATATGGGGACATGGGAAAGAATGGTTTAGGGAGTCCCGGACTAGGGGGTGTCCGGATAGCCGAACTATCATGGTCGGCCGGACTCCAAGACTATGAAGATACAAGATTGAAGACTTCGTCCCGTGTCCGGATGGCACTTTCCTCGGCGGGGAAGGCAAGCTTGGCGATACAGATATGCAGATCTCCTACAATTGTAACCGACTTTGTGTAACCCTATCCCTCTCCGGTGTCTATATAAACCGGATGGCTTTAGTCCATAGGACGAACAACAATCATACCATAGGCTAGCTTCTAGGATTTAGCCTCCTTGATCTCATGGTAGATCTACTCTTGTAACACACATCATCAATATTAATCAAGCAGGACATACGGTTTTACCTCCATCAAGAGGGCCCGAACCGGGGTAAAACATCGTGTCCCTTGTCTCCTATTACCATCCTCCTAGACGCACAGTTCGGGACCCCCTACCCGAGATCCGCCGGTTTTGACACCGACATTGGTGCTTTCATTCAGAGTTCCTCTGTGCCGTCACCATCAGGAAGGATGCCTTTTCCCGTCTTTAAAGAAGGCATCGTCGTCAAGGGAGCTTTGGCCGCCGGCCAGACTATCCGGCTAGGCGGTTTTCTTATGACCGCCTGTTCGGCCACCGCTCCGACAATGACCCCTCAGGCGATCTTCACGTCAGCCCAGAATTCGCCGAGCAGCTAGATACGATTGAGCTCTCCTCCGTAAACGAGCTCTTGGATCGCATCGCCGCCCTGGGAGTCGCTACCGACTATGATTAGATTGGGCTTAAAACCGATCTGAGAGAAATTAACTCTCCCCAGGTTACCCACCACGTTGTTGTGGTAGAGGAACAATGCGATGACTCTTCTTCTATGTTAAAAACCAACCATGTCCGGATTCCCGATCCCTCCATGCCGGATTCCCGCGGAGGGTTGGACGCTAATCAAATACTGAACTTAAAGTCAGGCGGGGTTCTGAACTTAATTCCACCTGCCCACCCAAACATAAGCGATCTATCTCAAATACGGCAAGAGCCCGATGAAACAGTACATCATTACTGGGCCAGATTCCTCCTGGTTATGAACATGATAAAGGACTGCCATGGAGAAAGCGCGATTTCAATCTTCTACAACAATTGCACGGACAAGGGAATCATAAACGCCATCGGTCGTCGCGAAGTTACACGCTTCGCTGACCTAGCGACCATTGTACAAAAATACTACACGATGGAGAGCGCCTGGAAAAGCGAAACTAGGTTTTGGGACAATCCGGCCCTGAATACAACCCAAGTCCGAAATAAAAGGGTGCATCATACTCAAGCACCTGGGTTAAAAACCAAAAAGCAAAACCCCCCTAAAGGGTATAGAACCGTACTGGAGGGATGGCTCAACCGACCCTGCAAAATCCACAGTACCGAGGGCGCCACTCCAACACATAGCCTTCAAGCATGTTGGATATTATGGCAGGTGGCCAAAAGTGGCGAAGGCTTTTTAGCCCCGGGCAACCAGCCCAGCAGGACCAGTACGGTATTAACAGTCTTCGAGACTTTCACATCAAATAACATGCGGAAACGAACAATCCGCAGCCTTGCCGAAGTCTACCAAGTAGCAACAACAAATCCATGGAGCAACGCAGCTATCACCTTCAATGCCGGCGACGAACCTAAATTCCGAACAGCTAGAGCACCAGCTGCATTGGTTCTCAGTCCGATAGTGGACGGCTTGCGTCTTACCAAGGTACTCATGGATGGCGGCAGCGGATTAAACCTCATCTACGAGGAAACCCTTCAAAAAATGGAAATTGACTGGAGCCGCATTGAGTGAAGCAGCACAACCTTCAGGGGAATAATCCCTAGTCGAGAAGTATGCTGCACAGGAAAAATCACACTAGATGTAGTGTTCGGCTCGCCGGAAAATTATAGGTCCGAAGAGGTCACATTCCAAGTGGCCCCATTCGGCAGCGGATATCACGCTTTGTTAGGGCAAGAGGCATTCACAATCTTCCAAGCTATACCCCATTATGGGTACATGAAGCTCAAAATGCCCGGACCCAATGGAATAATCACTCTCGCCAGTGATCCCGATACAACACTCTGCGCTGAAAATAAGACAGCCGCACTGGCCCTAGAGGCATTATCCGAAGCCCTAGCGGCAGAGGAACTAACTGCGCTGCGCTCCATGGTGGATAGGGACGATGTGATACTTGATAAGAGGTCCAAGTCCACCTCTTTTAAACTAGAAAATGAAATAGTCAAATTTTAGGTCCATCCAACGGACCCCACAAAGACGGCATCCATTGGGGCACAACTAAATCCTGATGTAGAAGCCGCACTACGAGAATTCCTTCAAGAAAATTGGGACATTTTTGCCTGGCACCCTTCAGACATGGCAGGAATCCCACGCAGGCTGGCAGAGCACAGCCTAAATATCCTAAAAGGATTCAAGCAAGTCAAACAAGCTCTTCGGTGATTTTCCGAACCAAAAAGACAGGCAATGGGAGAGGAGCTAGCCAAACTCTTAGAAGCCGGATTCAGCAGAGATATAAAAAATCCGGACTAGCTAGCCAACCTAGTAATGGTACCAAGAAAGTACAAATCCTGGCGCCTTTGCATCGATTTCAAAGACCTTAACAAGGCCTGTCCAAAGGACCCTTTCCCTCTCCCTCGCATCGACCAAATCATCGATGCTACCACAGGGCACGATTCATTGTGCTTCCTCGACGTATACTCCGGATACCATCAAATCAAGATGGCAGAAAAAGACCAGGCCGCAACGGCATTCATTACTCCATATGGGCCATTCTGCTTCAACACAATGGCCTTCGGACTCAAAAATGTCGGCGCAACATATCAGCGCATGATTCAGACATGTCTGGCTACCCAGATAGGCAAAACAGTAGAGTCATACGTAGACGATGTTGTCGTCAAGACCAAACACGTCGAAACTCTAGTAGACGACTTGAGGGTGACATTTGACAACCTCCGAGCATATGAAATTAAGCTCAACCCGGAAAAATGTGTCTTCGGAGTACCAGTAGAGGAATTGCCAGAAAGCTTTTGGGCTTCATTGTATCCGGTAGAGGAATTGAAGCAAACCCAGCCAAGATTCGAGCTCTATCACAATTGGATATCCCAAAAGACCTCAAGCAAATACAAAAACTATAGGGGTTCGTAGCGGCTCTAAGCCGCTTCATCTCCCGTTTGGGAGAAAAGGCTCTGCCCCTCCTTCGGCGCACCGAACACTTCGAATCGACGGATGCTGCCACGGCCGGACTCGAAGAAATCAAGGCCATACTAGCAACAAATCCGGTCCTAGTCGCGTCCAACCTTGGCGAACCTATGTTATTATATATCGCAGCAACACATCAAGTTGTCAGCGTGGTACTCGTCGTCGAACGAGAAACAGAAGGGCACAGATTCCCTCTTCAAAAACCAGTGTACTACGTATCCACTGTCTTAACTCCATGCAAGTCCCGGTATCCACATTATCAAAAGATAGCGTATGCGGTGTTCATGGCATCCCCGAAGCTACGACACTACTTTCAAGAGTGTTCCTTAACGGTGGCCTCCGAAGTACCTCTCAACGATATTATAAACAATCACGACACAACGGGCAGGATTGCAAAATGGGCCATTCAGCTCTTACCATTTGACATAACCTACAAACCATGGAGAGCTATAAAGTCGCAAGTCCTGGCTGACTTCGTCGCCGATTGGACCGAAGCCGAACTCCCTAAAGAGTACGGCGCGTACTCCAATTGGATCATGCATTTCGACGGATCCAAAATGTTGGCTGGCTTGGGGGCTGGCGTCGTCTTGACGTCCCCAACTGGAGATGCGGTCCAATACGTACTTCAAATAATGTACATGGACTCCAACAATGCAGCCGAATACGAGGCCCTTCTACACGGCCTCCGGATGGCAATCTCCATGGGCATTCAACGCCTAGAGGTGCACGGGGATTCAAACCTCGCAATATCCCAAGTAAATGGAGACTTTGACGCCAAAGATCCGAAAATGGCAGCTTACCGCAACGCCTTCCTAAGAATGTAAGCTCGGTTCGAAGGACTCGAATTCCACCATGTAGCCCGGGATAATAACCAGGCAGCAGACGTGTTAGCACGCATCGGCACAAAACGCGACGCCGTCCCTCGAAACATCTTCCTGGAACGGCTCTTTAAGCCATCCGTATTGTGGGAAGAGGAGTCTGGAAATAACAATCTGGAGCCAGCTGCAGCACCTAACTCAGACAATTCTGACACAATCGGAGGCTCAGCCAATGAAATAACACCTTCAGCCCACGAAATAATGGCAGTAATTGCCCCGTGGATGGAACCATTCCTAGCCTACTTAATTAGGCAGGAACTTCCCGAAGACCAAAATGAGGCCCGTTGCATAGTTCGGCGATCTAAAGCCTACAAGGTCCATGAGGGAGAACTTTATAAGAAAAGCAGAACCGGAGTCCTTCAAAGGTGTATCTCCAAAGAGGAAGGGCGAAATCTCCTGGCTGAAATTCACGCCGGACTCGGCGGGCAGCACGCTGCAGCCCTGGCCCTTGTAGGCAAGGCTTTCCGTACAGGATTTTATTGGCCGACAGCCCGGGCAGATGCTCAGGACTTAGTCCAACGATGCGTCGGTTGCCAGCTCTTTGCTAATCAGAGCCACATGCCACCCACCGCCCTCAAAACTATACCCATCACCTGGCCGTTCGCGGTCTGGGGGCTTGACATGGCTGGACCCCTTAAAGGGGGGACCCACAAGCACAAATACTTATTGGTCATGGTGGACAAATTCACCAAATGGATTGAAGCCAAGCCGGTTAAAACGGCAGAATCCGGACCTGTGATAGATTTCATATCCGGGGTAGTACACCGTTTTGGCGTCCCCCACAGCATCATCACTGATAACGGCACGAATTTCACGGCCGACGAGGTTAAACTCTGGTGCAAAAATATGGGCATCAAGCTCGACTACGCTTCAGTCTATCACCCCCAAACTAACTGTCAAGTCGAGCGAGCAAATGGTCTAATCATGAGCGGCATCAAACCCAGACTAGTGCGGTCCCTCAAGGAATCTAGCATGCACTGGGTAGAGGAGCTCGACTCAGTACTATGGGGGCTGCGGACCACGCCAAACCGAACTACCGGACTCACAACATTTTTTATGGTGTACGGCGCAGAGGCAGTTCTGCCCTGCGATATAATTCATGACTCACCTCGCGTGCGCATGTACGAAGAAAGAGAAGCCGAGATGGATCGGCAGGACAGTTTGGACGACTTAGAGGAGGAGCAAGATGTGGGAAAAGCTCGTTCCGCATTTTATCAATAGCAGTCTCGAAGATATCAAAGTAGAGAAGTACGGGCCAAAGCTTACAATGTTGGCTAACTTGTTCTACGCCTGCTGGACAAGAAAAAGGACAAACTTAAGCCCAAGTGGGAAGGTCCCTTCATCATCGACCAAGTCCTGACCGGCGGAGCATACCGTCTACGTAACGCATCTGACAACCGACTCGAGCCGAACCCATGGAACGCAGCCCGTCTCCGAAGATTCTACGCCTAACGCCGGACTCAGAGTTCATCTCACACCTCCGTCCACCTTTTTACATTTTCACGGTCTCTTGTCCCCCTCCTTCTTCCCACTTTTTTTTCAATACCTTTGATAGGCTGATTTGCGCATTGTTCGCACACACTTGATGTGCTCCTAGCACACATTATACCTAGGGGCTTCTTTAACAGAAGCTTATTTATACGGGCTTCATGCCCAACACATGTGTCATACTTCCGCATGTACCTTTTATTCACCATTATATGCATCGATATGACTTAAGTTTTGGCCTAGCTGGGTTGCCTGGCTCCTATGCTTACCCCTACATTCCCAATTGTTCGGCTAGGAGGTAAAGGGAGCACCTCCACGATTGTTACTGCCGGGTCAGCCGGATGTGTACCTCAGACCGGGTGAAGCCGAAAGCTAGCGTTCTTAAGAGAATATTCGGTCGGTGACTTGAAAGATTATTTGTTACTTAATTATTTATTTGCCCCCAGATGCTTTTTCTGCTATTTTCACAGTCCGGACATGCACTTTAGGGCATGCCTCCCAGGGAAAGGAACCCTTAATGGAACTATTCTCCCTGGAAGATGTTTCTTACTAACCATGTAATATAACATAGCTAGTTGGGCACTTGTCTGATAAAGCAATTATGACCCCGACGCCTTGTCTCCACGCATGCCCAGTTTCTTCTATAACCGTAAGGGTATTCGGACACACTCTGGATTGTTGGGTCCCGAGGTTGAAGAGAAAAGGTCCGCAAAGACAAACGATCTACAATCCGGCTAGAAGGCATTTTACATGTCATTTCAAATTACATCGTCAAACTGGCTGATTGTACTCTTCTTCAATCCCATCTAACAGGCTGTCTAATTTACAGTCCTGTTGGGAATATTTCGCGGCCAGCTCTACTTGGCCGTACATCAAGCTCACAGGGATCTCCTTCCCATCAGGCCCCCCAGGTCCGACCTCGGCCATGTGGTTTGGGTCAGCCTTCGGGTACCGCGTCTTCACCATGGCCCAGGCCTCCCTGGCGCCTTGACGGCAGGCCGATATCTTTCACAAACGGAGGCGTCGCCGTGCTCCCTAAAGCTTCTCAGCAAGCCCTCCAAGGCCATCGGGTAGGGAGACGGAAAGCCATAAGGCCTGAACGACGCCACTCATCGCCTGCCGAACACGTTCGAGCAGTTGCACCAACTCGTGAAGTTGGTCACCCGTTGAACCAGGCATTTCCTCCGCAGGGCAACCTGTGAGCACACCTAAAGACACATTTCTGTCAATCGACTTCCTTGCCAAATTCTTCTTTTCAAAGGTATTTGCTCAAGCACTTACTATAAATGCCGCGACGAGAGAGCTGGGCCCGAACACCTTTCAGCTCTTCCCCTAGCTGGGTGTGGGCATCTTGGAGCTTGTTTGTCTCCTGCTGCACCTTCATAAGCACCCTCTCGCCGGCCTTTAGCTGACGCAGTAGCTGTTGCTTGTCCGGATCTAGTCCGGCGCCCTCTGCAATATTATTGTCAGACTTACGCACATGTCGCACTTTGTTAACTACTTAGCTTTTCGAAGTACGTATTACCAGCTAGGGTCTCTGTGGCTCCCCCTGTGGTGGCTAGTGCGGCCTCAAGTTGGGCCTTGCACTCTTGGAGCTCCTGGGACAGGTGGGTATTCTTCTCCGTAAGATCGTGCATAATAAATGATCCTTAAATAAGTTATTTTAACTATTTTAAGTCTCGGGGGCTACTAGCATATATAACTATTAAAATTACTTACCCGTATGTCCTTCACATACTGCTCTGTGGGTCTGGTTAAACCATCTTGAGCAGCACGGAGGTGCGCGTTTCCCGCATCAAAGGCATTCAACTCCTCCGGGGAGAAACACGCGTCACGAAGAACTATCCGGCGACGCCTGTGATTCATGGTGCTCTCCACCTCAGACCGGGTGGCGGACAGCCTGTCGGCATCCTCCGTCGGAGGAGCATCCGGCTCTTTCCTTGTGTTCGCCTCCACTTCCGGACCACGCGATGGAGCATGGCTTGCCGAGGCTTGATTGGCAGCCTCTTCGAACACTGTCCGACGAGCGCTCTTTCTCCTGGAAAAAGTTATGAGATTTAATATACCTCCTAGGGATCCTTCCCTTAAAAACAACGGTGCGCCGTACCCTTGCGGCGACGTTTCGATTCGCGTCGCACTCCTTTTCCGCCTGTTGGGCCGAACTGACCCTTGCTGGTCAGCCACCGCAGGTTCGGCTTGCCGCCTTAAAGGCACCTCCTGCGATCCACCATCAGTATAGGATGGTCATAGTTGAGCACGGATCAAATGATGGTGTCAAGACCTCGGTCGTAGTCTCCTGGGAGGCCGGAAACAAACCGGGGTAGTCAGCCGTAATGGCGACTAGGGCATTGTCCATGCTAAGTTGGTGGAACACCCCGTCAATCAGCTCCACCTTTATGTCCGGATCCTCTTCGGAGGTCGCATCAAGGGATCGTTCCGTATCCTCGGGCTGTGGAGTTAGGCTTCGTATGCCCTCCACGTCCCGGCGCAGCTCCTGCATCAAAATCACAAAGTAAGATACTTGACTTTGGAAGTATGGATCGGGTAGATAAACGTCCGCTTACCCAGCTCCAAGGGTTATTCATGGAGAATCCGTTCAATGGATTCGTGCGGAGAAAGTCCTCCTCCTCCCCCTTGTACAAGCCGTAGAGGATCTTTGCCAGATCGGCTGCCGAGCCCGGCCCTATATTGGAGTGGCTGCACCCCTCGCATAATGCACGTGTCCATGATTCCAACCATGGTTAATCTGGAGTGGGCCAGTAACCTAATCCGCCCATCAGATAATGGACGCTCCCATCATCCTCCCGTTGAGGGCTCCGCGGGCGCCAACTCAGGCGTTTCTTCAAGGGAGCATTGCTAAACTCCGGGAGGCCGATACGAATTGGATCCGGTAGAGGGGCGTCCTCCATGTAGAACCATTCCGAGGGCCAGTCTTCGGACGCCTTCTTCGGGGTGCCGGATAGATATCCGGTCGCGGCAATGCGCCATATTTTGCCTCCGCCCACTCGATATATCGACCCCTCATAAGAACGGGGTACGAGGCAAAACAATCTCTTCCACAGCGCAAAATGGGGCTCGATGCCCAGGAACAGCTCGCAAAGAGCTACAAAGCCCGCGATATGCAAAATGGAGGCATGTGTGAGGTGATGAAGCTGGAGTCCGTAGAACTCCAGGAGCCCCCGGAAAAACGGATGTATGGGAAATCCGAGTCCCCTTATTAGATAAGGGACGAAGCATACCCGCTCTCCTTTGGAACGGTTGGGGACGCTCTCTGCCTGCTTTCCACCCTTGAAGGTGGCCAGTCCGGCTCAAACCGGAACCATGAAAGCTGGGGGAAGATATCCCTCGGTTTGGAGCACCACTAGCTCGCTGTGTGGAACTGAGCATCTCCCCCAATCTCCTAGCTTAGGGCTGGGAGCGCGAGAGGAGGAGCCGCGTCAACTATCCATGATAGAATGGATTTTTGTCAGAGGCGCTTCGATGAGGATGGAGGATGGTGTGAGCCGGATCTAGATCCTCGCCTCTCTTATAGGCGGCTCGTTCGCACAGCTAGGGGGTAAAATGTAAAAATACCCTAGCTTTTCGCATTCATACGACATGTGGAAGAAGGCCATTATTGGGCGTAGAATCCAAGGAGCGCAACATTTATAAGGAAGCTAGACACTATTCGACAGGAACATAAAGTTTGAAGGAGAACCCGCCTTGCAACGCCGAAGACATTATACGCTCCGGACTCATCGTCCCTAAAGCCCGGTTCGGGGGCTACTGAGGGAGTCCCGGACTAGGGGGTGTCCGGATAGCCGAACTATCATGGTTGGCCGGACTCCAAGACTATGAAGATACAAGATTGAAGACTTCGTCCCGTGTCCCGATGGGACTTTCCTTGGCGTGGAAGGCAAGCTTGGCGATACGAATATGCAGATCTCCTACGATTGTAACCGACTTTGTGTAACCCTAGCCCTCTCCGGTGTCTATATAAACCGGATGGCTTTAGTCCATAGGATGAACAACCATCATAGCATAGGTTAGCTTCTAGGGTTTAGCCGCCTTGATCTCGTGGTAGATCTACTCCTGTAACACACATCATCAATATTAATCAAGCAGGACGTAGGGTTTTACCTCCATCAAGAGGGCCCGAACCTGGGTAAAACATCGTGTCCCTTGTCTCCTGTTACCATCCGCCTAGATGCACAGTTCGGGACCCCCTACCCGAGATACGCCAGTTTTGACACCGACAATGGCCAACGCCCGTCGTGGACGGAAGTGGATGTGCGCCATGGAAAACTGGGCAAAACCACGTACGAGGCACATCCCACGTACACGGACCCTTACACGGACCCGTGAATGAGCTACACGGGGACACAGGGATAAATTGCCCGACACGCGTCATGGACGAAGTGGACGCAAGCCATGGAAAACTGGGAAAAACCACGTACGAGGCACACCCCTCGTACACGGACCCTTACACAGACCCGTGAACGGGCTATACGGGGACAAGGAAAGAATTGCCAATGGCCGTCGTGGACAGAAGTGGACACACGCCATGGAAAACAGGGGAAAACCACGTCGAGGCACACCCCACATACACGGACCCTTACACGGACCCATGAATGGGCTATACAGGGTCACGGGAAAAAATGGCTGACGCCCATCATGGACGGAAGTGGACGAGCGCCATGGAAAACTGGGCAAAACCACGTACGAGGCACACCCCACATACACGGACCCTTACATAGACCCGTGAAAGGGCTATGCAGGGTCATGGGAAAAAATGGCGGACGCCCATCATGGACAGAAGTGGATGCGCGCCATGGAATATTGGGCGAAACCACGTATGAGGCGCACCCCACGTACACGGCCCCTTACACTGACCTATGAACGGGTTATACGGGGACACGGGAAAAAAGTGCCCGATGCCCGTCGTGAACAGAAGTGGACGCAAGCCATAGAAAAGTCGGAAAAACCACGTATGTGGCACACCCCACGTAGACGGACCCGTGAACGGGATATACGGGGAAACGGGAAAAAAGTGACCGACGCCCGTCATGGACAGCAGTGGACGCGCGCCATGGAAAACTGGGCAAAACCACGTACGAGGCACACCCCACGTACACGGATCCTTACACGGACCCGTGAGCGGGGTATACGGGGACACGGGAAATAATTGCCAATGGCCGTCGTGGACAGAAGTGGACGCCCGCCATGGAAAACCGGTGAAAACAACATACGAGGCACACCCCACGTACACGGACCCTTACATGGACCCTTGTACGGGCTATACAGGGACACAGGAAAGAATTGCCAATGGCCATCGTGGACACAAGTGGAAACGCTCCATGGAAAACAGGGCAAAACCACATACGAGGCACACCCGACGTACACGGACCCTTGAACGGGCTATACGGGGACACGAGAAACTATGGCCGACGCCTATTATGGACGGAAGTGGGCGCGCGCCATGGAAAACTTGCAAAACCACGTACGAGGCACATCCCACGTACACAAACCCTTACACGGACTCGTGAACGGGCTATACGGGGACTCGGGAAAAAATTGTCCGACGCCCGTCGTGGACAAAATTGGACATAAGCCATAGAAAAGTGGGCAAAACCACGTACGTGGTACACCCCACGTACACGGACCCTACACGGACCCGTGAACATGCTATACGGGGACACGAGAAAAAAGTGACCGACGCCCGTCGTGGACAGAAGTGGACGCGAGCGATGGAAAACTTGGAAAACCACCTACGAGGCACACCTCACGTATACGGACCCTTACATGGAACCTTGAACGGGCAATACGGGGACACGGGAAAGAATGGACGATGCCCATCGTGGACGGAAGTGGACGCGCACCATGGAAAACTAGGCAAAACCACGTATGATGCACATCCAACGTACACGCACCTTTACACGGACCCGTGAACGGGCTATACGGGGACACGGGGAAAAAGTGCCCGACGCCCGTCATGGACAGAAGTGGACAAAAGCCATGGAAAACTGGGCAAAACAACGTACGTGGCACACCCGATGTACACGGACCCGTGAACGTGCTATACGGGGACACAGGAAAAAAGTGACCGACGCCCGTCGTGGACAGAATTGGACGTGCGCCATGGAAAACTGGAGAAAACCACGTACGAGGCACACCCCAGGTACACGGACCCTGACACGGACCTGTGAACGGGCTATACGTAGTCACGGGAAAAATGGCCGACGCCCATAATGGACGGAAGTGAGCATGCGCCATGGAAAACTGGGAAAAACCACGTACGAGGCACACCCCAGTTACACGGACCCTTACACAGACCCTTGAACGGGCTATATGGGGACACGGGAAAGAATGGCCGACGCCCGTCGTGGACAAAAGTGGATGTGCGCCATGGAAAACTGGGCAAAACCACGTACGAGGCACACCCCACGTACACGGATCCTTACACGGACCCGTGAGCGGGGTATACGGGGACACGGGAAATAATTGCCAATGGCCGTCGTGGACAGAAGTGGACGCCCGCCATGGAAAACCGGTGAAAACAACATATGAGGCACACCCCACGTACACGGACCCTTACATGGACCCTTGTACGGGCTATACAGGGACACATGAAAGAATTGCCAATGGCCATCGTGGGCACAAGTGGAAACGCTCCATGGAAAACAGGGCAAAACCACATCCGAGGCACACCCGACGTACACGGACCCTTGAACGGGCTATACGGGGACACGAGAAACTATGGCCGACGCCTATTATGGACGGAAGTGGGCTTGTGCCATGGAAAACTTGCAAAACCACGTACGAGGCACATCCCACATACACAAACCCTTACACGGACTCGTGAACGGGCTATACGGGGACTCGGGAAAAAATTGTCCGACGCCCGTCGTGGACTAAATTGGACATAAGCCATAGAAAAGTGGGCAAAACCACGTACGTGGTACACCCCACGTACACGGACCCTACACGGACCCGTGAACATGCTATACGGGGACACGAGAAAAAAGTGACCGACGCCCGTCGTGGACAGAAGTGGACGCGAGCGATGGAAAACTTGGAAAATCACCTACGAGGCACACCTCACGTATACGGACCCTTACATGGAACCTTCAACTGGCAATACGGGGACACGGGAAAGAATGGCCGACGCCCATCGTGGACGGAAGTGGACGCGCACCATGGAAAACTAGGCAAAACCACGTATGATGCACATCCAACGTACACGCACCTTTACACGGACCCGTGAACGGGCTATACGGGGACACGGGGAAAAAGTGCCCGACGCCCGTCATGGACAGAAGTAGACAAAAGCCATGGAAAACTGGGCAAAACAACGTACGTGGCACACCCGATGTACACGGACCCGTGAACGTGCTATACGGGGACACAGGAAAAAAGTGACCGACGCCCGTCGTGGACAGAATTGGACGTGCGCCATG
>NW_021229391.1:113641-114134 GCF_002162155.2 Triticum dicoccoides | reverse complement strand
GTACATGGAGCCTTACACGGACCCGTGAACGGGTTATATGGGGACACGGGAAAAAAGTGCCCGACGCCCGTCGTGGACAGAAGAGGACGCAAGCCATAGGAAAGTGGGAAAAACCTCGTACGTTGCACATCCCACGTACACGGACCCTTACGCGGACCCGTGAATGGGTTATATGGGGACACGGGAAAAAAGTGACCGACGCCTGTCATGGAAAGCAGTGGACGCGCGCCATGGCAAATTGGGCAAAACCACGTACGAGGCACACCCCACATACACGGACCTTTACACGGACCCGTGAACGGGCTATAAGGGGACACGGGAAAGAATTGCCAACGGCCGCCGTGTACAGAAGTAGATGCGCGCCATGGAAAACTGGGCAAAACCACCCCACATACATGGACCCCTCCACGGACCCTTGAACGGGCTATATGGGGACACGGGAAAGAATGGCCGACGCCTGTCGTGGACGGAAGTGGACGCGTGCCATGGAAAA
>NW_021229390.1:0-3679 GCF_002162155.2 Triticum dicoccoides | reverse complement strand
CAAGGAGACCCGGAGTGGGCTTCGTCGTCGTGGTGCTTCGGATACAAAATCCGAAGACTCCAATACCCATCTATCCTCTGAAGAGGAAGAGGAGGAGGAAGAAGACAAGTCCCCCACGGGGGGAGGAAAGAAAAGGACGGCCTCCTCATCTCTGGAGGCTGAATTGCCTAAGAGGGGAAAAACTCTCCTGCCAGAGGCGTCCACTACGGCTATCGACAGCAGCCCGGAGTGGGATCCCAGGGCCCAGCCACTGGAAAACTCGTTAGTGCACAAAATCCGGACACATCTATGCGTCCAGGATTACCGAGGCACAATAAATTAATTGGTGCCATACTTTGTGCAGCCCGGCCAGGTCTCGCGCCGAACAGTCCTCATCGGAGGATTCATTGAGCTCAGATGCCCTAAAGAGCGAGACACCTCCAAAGGCCCTTTCCCCGAAGCTCGGGCATGACACCGAGGTGTCATCCCAAAAGGAGCTAGACCAGGAGGGGCGTACCTCAGGGGCCGGATATATGGGAGCGGCGGCTCCCCTGAGTGTTGACGGCGGGGGCGATCTTGGATTTGGCCCACAGCCGAACACAGTCCCGGAGACCTTTGAGGCCCCGGGATTAGACAGGTAGCCCCCTTGACTAGAGGAGGTGATCCTGCTCCGTCGGCGACCTTTGTCCAACCAGAGGTGCAGGGAAGCTTATTGACAACGCTAAAGAGTGCTTCCATCGTCGATGAACATCGCGCCCTTATGGGCGTGGTGATTGAGAAGGTTCAGGCCGCTGAAAGTGGACTGAATGAATCCTGCATCAGCCTTATAAAAGGCTTGGAGGTAAGGTTTAGGAGTTTTTAGAAGACTTGTCATAGTATAGATAGTAGCCCCTGATACACTGTCTAGTGAAAGAAGGAACCGGACAGGGGATCAAAATTCCTACCACAGGAGACTCAGTGCATGACATATATCTCTTCCTTTATAAACAGACATCTGCAGCGACTGCTGCCTCCCATACTATGGAAGTATCCGAACTGAAGCAAAGTCTGGAGCAGGCCGAAGAAGAACTTGGCTGGGCAAAGAAGCAGTTGGAGGACCATCAAGGTATGTTGAAACCTTGTTAATCTTAGCACAATTAAGTAGGTGTGCCTAATGAAAGTATATATATTGTGCGCGCTAGGGGCGAGTGCCAAAATTGAGGCATTGAAGAAGGTTGTGGCCTTAGCCGAAAAGAAGGCAGCCACGGAACAGGCCCTTCACGAGAAGCACGAGGCCAGGGTCAATGAAGCTGAACGAGAGCTTCAGGAGGCCGTGTAGAAAAGCGAGACTTTGGAGCAGAGTCTATCATTGAAAGAATCCGAACTCGCCCAAGCTCTCCAAGCCGCAACTGACGCTCGGGAGGAAGCCCAAGGTGCTCTGAAGGATATTCAGGAGGCGAGGAAGATTGTGGCTGGTAAGGCTTTTTACTATTCAAAGCGATTGTAGCAGGAAAAATTCAAGGTGACTAATTGACATCTAATTTCTCGAGGGGCGTTTGCGGATCTTCCACATAGCATATCTTATGCTGCTCAATTCTATCGAGCTGAGGAGAAGAAGACTGCGGAAAAGCTTTTCTGGTTGCAGTATTTGGCACCGAATTATCCGGTGCCATTCATCGATCAGCTGAAGCAGCTGGTCGAACTGCACCAGGCGGCTGAACTAGCCATGAAGGATTTGATTGTCCGGCTATGGCCCACCGAGCCTATTCCGAGCAGTTGCTTTGGGCTCGTGAAGCGAATTGTGAGTGCCTGTCCTCGGTTTGACGTCATTAAGCGGTCGGTTTGCATAGAAGGTGCGCGAATGGTATTTGCGCGCATGAAAGTGCACTGGGGAAAGCTGGATGCTGAAAAGCTGATGACTGAGGGACCACGCGAGGGGAAGGAGCACCGCAAGCCCGAACTATATTACGAAGGTGTCCTGAAAGGAGCCCGCCTTGTGGCGAAGCAATGTACCAAAGATATTGTATTTCCATGAAGGCAATCATGCTGTCCTTTGTAAGGCGGAACAAAGTCACCTTTATTTATGTATTTGCCTTTTATATGAAAGTTTTTCCTCCTGCGCGGCAATTTTATATGTTAATCTTGAGAGTTGGCCAGTCGTCGGCTTCTGCCCCCACGTAGGAAATACGGGGGTGTTCGGGATACACCTGAACACTCTTTGCCCCATTCTTGGGTCCATAAAGGAGGTGTTCAGCACATCGAACCAGGCAATCAGACTATAGGGCTTTATCACTCTCACTTAGCCATAGGAATTCGAGTATGGTAGGCGCATCCCCTGGTGTTCGAAAGACCGCACGAGGGGCTCTAACAACACCTGATCGGTAGATCGATCCATCGCACTCTGCATTTATTATGGCATTATGCAGAATAAATCCTTAAAGATTTTACAACCTCTCGAACAGCTGACCAGCTCTCGCCGTATCATGACAGTCAGTTTTCGGCTTTCTCTACTGAGGTGCTCGTCCGGAAGAACCGGGACACAATCACAGTAGTTCTCCCAGCGCTACCTTAGCCGATATTGCGGATCGTAAGGTACCAAAACATGGGAGCCGGGCAAACCAAACTAACGACCCAAGACATGATTCAGAGCCGATGCATATAATGCTATAAGTTCGGAGTGTCGAGCGACCGAGAAGGTGGTCGGACTTTGTTGCAATAGTGCGGGTATAATGAAGCCCCTTGGTGTTTTAAGGCATAACATGATATTCGGATGCCGTTTATGACTAAAAATGTCAATGAGAGACAATAGCGGATAAGCGTCGTATAACTCTACATGTTGTATTCAAGTAATACATTTATGCGTATGGGTACTGTTCATGTTGTAAAAAGGAGGTATGTAGGCGTACCCTGTTTAGACCGGGCGGGAGGGAGCTGTGTGTGAATCCGAAGTATGTCCGGATTGTCTTCGAGGGAAATGTTCAAAGATTCCCCCTTTGCGCGCCCGGGCTGATTTCCTGGCGCCAGTCCTATTATCCGCAAAAGAGACCCTGCAAAGAAAATGCTGAGGGGAGTATGTACGCCACGGAGCGGTTGAACCGCAGGGCGTGGCCCTTCCCAACTTATGCCGGGGTGTTTGACTAGCGCCTGGTCGAGCCGAGCTATCCTGCCATGAAGTAGTTCGGACTCCTTTATTGGTGTCCGGGGGGTTGGCTGCCGAATCGAGGTTCGGTAAGGTGGCACAATTCACTGCTTCAGTGGCCGTATGCTCTTCGGTGCTGAAGTGGGGTTCAGTCGTGCCCGTAATTGTGACTATGTCACGTGGGCCTGGTATGGTACCACGTTGAATCAAGCCAACGTGGTTCGCCCCGGTAGTACGTAATAGTTACTGTATAGGGGGATAGTGTCGAAGACTGATTCTCTGGTATGGTGATCATTCGGTGATCCGAAGACAACCTCTAGGGTGGTGGTTATAATGCTCACCATGTTGGTTTGTGTAGGAGTTTCTTTTGCTCTGTATTGCATTGCTTTGAGACCCCTTTATTGTTTTTGGTGTATGACCGGCCGGCTTGTTTGAAGGGTCGGTGTTCTCTATTTGTATGACTGGCTGCCGATCCTGGGGTACCATGGATTTGGCATGGGCGGTCAAGTATGCGGTCCAGGCCGGATGGGCCCGAATTGCGTTGTTGAAGTGGCTTTTTCCGCTAACCGGTCTGGGAGCCGC
>NW_021229389.1:0-1778 GCF_002162155.2 Triticum dicoccoides | reverse complement strand
CCATAGCGGCAACATTCTCCATATTTCGACCTACGGGTCACTATTTTTCCTTTTCTGACTTTGTAATATTCTGCCTTCTTCTTATCATTTTCCTGTGCTTGTGCGATGCAACAAATATTATGTAATTTATGAAATGCCTGTTCGTGGTAAATATTTCATCATATTTCTTTCAAATCTTGGAAAAACATGTGTTTCTTTTTTAAAGTGGTATATAATTGTTGAATGAGGTACATAGTACCACTGCCCTTGTTTTCCAAAATAAACTGTCCGATTGGGTGCCTGACAATCATATACCTAGTATATAAGATTTGGTGACTACATGGGTTAGTATATATATATCAATGTAATGTATCAGGTTCCAAATGTTGTAATAACCGCCATGCGTAATAGGTTTCACTTATGAGTAAAATTTTATATTATTTTTTTAATTCATTTAATAATCTAGTACTCAGATCATATGTTTGTATACGATTATAAAACCTATAAACTATGATACGTCTAGCTACTCTTATTTGTTGTGATATGTCGGATGTGGTATACTAACAAATACGACATATAGAAAGGAGTCAGGCCACACATTACGGCAGCCTTTTTTAGGACTCTAATGCATGCGTCTATAAATGGAGGATTCAGCCCACATCACGTTACCCTTTTATCTTGGAAACGAAACGTTTTTTTTTGTCGTAATGACAATGGTGGGTAATTTTTTGGATGTTTAATCTATTAAATAGATGTTTGGATGTTTCTAATTATTGTGGGATTTTCTAGTCTAATTGTTTTTTTTCCGGGAGCCCGTCAATCACTTTTTATATATAATAGAAGATGAGTTATGTGTATGGCGAACCACCAACATTTTGTAACAAAAGTCAGCGTTGGTCGTGGGATCTGTTTCCCCTTTCCCCTCTCCCTCTCCCTGCGCCGGCCCCGTAGGCATCCGGGGAGAACCCTAGCACGACGCCAGTCTCCACCTTCCCCTTTCCTCCTCCGTTGCCACCGACGCGCACTCCCGGTCAGCATGGGCAGCGGCGAGGCCTTCTCTCCCTCCTGACAGGTTGTCTCGGCTGAATTTGACATGGTCCTTCCAACCAGGGTTGGCTGTTCCTAGTGCGTGCTCTGGCGCTTGGGCGCCTTGGAGTCGAATTTGTCAGTTCTAGGCCACCTCTGATCATGCCAAGGCGGGATCTTGTGGGCTAGATGGGTGGCGTCATCACGTTATGGCGTTGGTTAAGGGATCGTGGCGTCTTCGGGAGGGATTGTTATGCCGTCAGACGGATCGGCGCCGTTAGCCACGGGCATGGCGGCGTGTGAGCTCGCCTAGGCCGAGGCTTGCTCGATGGCGGCCAAAGGTAGTCACTAGATTGTGCCCCCCCCCCCCGGTCCACCGGGACTGGCTTGGGAAGCCAGTGTGGCCATTTCTTACGGTGGAGACGTTGACCCAGATCGGGTGGCTAATGTTTGGTTAGGAGTAGATGGAGTGCCTCTGCTCCTCCTACCATGATTGGTGAGCTGTGGCAGGGGTGGTTGACGGTATCTCGAGACATGGATGCCAGGGCGGCGCCCCCAGGTGGAGGTCCGTATGGTTGGCTCTTTGACAGGCACCATGACAGCGGTAATGATTATGCTTAATTATTGGTCGAATGGCACCATGATGGCGGCAAGTAGGCGGCAAGGGCTGTAGCGGTGGGAAGCTCGGGCTCGCTTCCTGTCGTTGGCAAAAGCGATGTCCAAATCTGAAACCCAAGGCTTGTGCTCGCAGTGGTGGTTCTGGGTGCCTCATC
>NW_021229388.1:0-385 GCF_002162155.2 Triticum dicoccoides | reverse complement strand
GGGGAGGAGAAGGGATCGAGCAGAGCTGCGTGGGGGCTGGATCGGTTAGAGCTAGGGTTAGGGGGGTTAGGTGGGCTAGCTGGGCCGGCTAGGTTGGCCGGGCCTAAGAGGCCGGCTGGCTGCAAGGCTTCTTCCTCTCTCTTTTATTTTCCAAAGAAGAAAATAATAGGAAGAAGGAAAAGAGGGAAAGGAGAAAGGTTAGAGAAATGACTTTGGCATGCGGATAATTTTCCCGGGCTCACAAAAATGAGCTTGATCCAAGAAAATAGGAATGGCCAAGATTGCAAGATTTAAATTCAAACTCATTTGAATTTAATTCAAATGGGTTTGAACTAGGACTTGATAAAAGGAAGGTCCAAAAATGTTCGGATTTTTGGTGGAGCTC
>NW_021229387.1:0-1479 GCF_002162155.2 Triticum dicoccoides | reverse complement strand
AAGGGCATTGTGCAATGTGTTCCTTAGATGACCAGGAATGTTCTCTTCGTGAACATGGTGTTTAATTCTGGTTTGGTCACTATTAGGATTGCTTAAGCTATCTCTAGTGTCAAGAGTCTAAAAGTTCATCTGTTTTGGTATTCGTTTACTACTACTCTGTTCAGTTTTATAAGACCTTGAAGATATTCCAGACAATGTGCAAAACAGCCTATTTTGAGTTGTCTGAAATGACTTACAAAAGTGAACGGAGGGAGTAGCATATTTTTGGCTTGTGGACATCTAGAACTGTTGTTTTATCAATCATTAGTTCAGATTGTACATGTAGGTGCAGACTGTTTTTCATTAAATGAAATGCTAGTCTACTTTAGATTGGAGAATGAATTGTCCCATGTGGGTTGCTTCCTATCATCATTCTGTTACCATATTGTTGGTCATTAATCTTGTTCTTGTCCACCCAGGGACCTGATTTAATGTTGAGGATGTGCTGAGGGGTTACCGAGATGATTGACCTGCAGCCGCCATTGCTGGAAGTTTGATCCTTCTAGAAGGCGGAGCGATCCTGAACAAGAAGACTACTGACGTGAACATAGGTAAGCCCCTAGTACCTCATGTGCTCCCTTTCATGCTCAGTGTGCCCACTTGAAATGAATAAATGCCATATACATTTCTATGTACCTGAAAGATATGTAAATAGTTGTGTCTCGTTTTGATGAACTACTAATGAAACAATAAAAGTTATCACCTTTTATTGTTTTATGCCGTTCATCGAGCTGCCGGCGGCTGTCGTGCTGATGATTTAGAGTTCGGATCTTGGTAGTGGTCTTCTGTCCACCACAATTATGTGGTTGTGATGATCTTTCTTTTTGAAGAAATCAGTCTCTTGTAGTTCTGTGCTAGTCTGGTCTTTGGTTGTGTTTTATCCATTTTGATTTTAGTCATGGATATGCTATATGTCTTCCTGAGAGTCCCTACAGTGCAGTTCATGAATTATACTAGATAATGGCTTAGCTTTTGTTGTTATTTATTATACACGCTCATAGATTTTGCAGACCATTGTTTTTGTTTTGGTTCTAACTGTCAAGAATATGTTGCTGCACTTTGTTTTATCTCCTGGTTGCTAGAATTAGATGAAGAACTGTGGTACTGCAAGGAACTGTTGCTTCAAGTTGCTACCCTCTAGTAGATTATCTTTGATATTTGGTCCTCCTTTTAACGAGGGGTGTGTGCATGTGTTGTTCAATGTGTTCCTTAGATGACAAGGGACATTCTCTTCCTGGACATGGCGTTTAATTCTGGTCTGGTCACTATTATCATTGCTTAAGCTATCTCTAGTGTCAAAGAGTCTAGAAGTTCCTTTGTTTTGCTATTCACTTACTATCTGGTTTTTGGCTTGTGAACATCTAAACTGCTGCTTTTATCAGTAATCAGATTCAGATTCTACATGTAGATGCAGACTGTTCTTTTTTGTTCAATGCCTAC
>NW_021229386.1:0-1095 GCF_002162155.2 Triticum dicoccoides | reverse complement strand
CGCGTGGTCCCATCCCCCGTGCAAAGGAGAGGAGGAGGCGCTCGCGGCCTGTCACAAGGCCCGATCCAAGGCGCGGCATGCAAAACCTGTGCCACCCTTGATCGGCCTGCCCAATAGAAGAAGGTGGGTAGGATGAGATGCGGCCACGCACGCTTCTATGCCAACGAGAAAGCCAAGATCGTCACTGCCACACCAGTCGCCTCTTGGGCCCCAGCTGCTCCAGCCGACACCGAGTTTGCCCACTCTGATGTGTCCAATGAGGTGTTTTCCAGGACTCCTTAGATTAATTAGTTTATTAAATATTGTATATTTCCGTGTCAAATGTAATGGTGGATATCTACTTATATTTAAGATGTTACATTTTGATGACGTATATGTCCATTAACGACTTGTGATCAATTGCCAGCAAACTGTGTTTGTGGCTTCACCGTTCCCGTGACGCTTCCATGGGCATTCTGAACAATAGCTTGTGCCGGGGCAATGTAGTTGGCCCAAGAGAGGTTGACGTTTTTGAGGTAGATGTCATGGCATGGCACACTCTTGCTGCACATATCTTGATGGCCTCTCGTTCTGAGGACGTCCCCTGGATGTCGATGAATCGAGCGTCTGTTATGGCCACACCACCATCCTGCAAAGGCAAAAGCAATATATAGGGTTTCGTTCAATTTCAGAAATTGTTCCCTTCTTTATTTAAGGCAACCATTGATCAAGTGGTGGTGCGGACAGGATCCCTCACCTGTGGTGGACAGTTTCCTTGGGGCAATAGAACTGGTCGATATCGATAGGCAACCGGACGGCAGTCATTCTGAGTTTGATGAAAAGGAATCCGGTTGCTAGTGCCTTGCCATCCCTGTATCCATTGAATCATACCATATGTATATATTAGGGGATATATATACCTACTATATATGGTTTGCAGGTAACCTATGATATGTACATGGAACATGCATGTGTATGCATGCCACCGTCAGTAACTATATCTTTAAACACATGCAAGGCACAACCATGTACGTACTAGTAGATGCTTGTTTTTTGACGTGAACAATAGGAGCTCTGCCTTTGCATTATAGAAGAAAGAAGTCATACATGTACAGA
>NW_021229385.1:0-601 GCF_002162155.2 Triticum dicoccoides | reverse complement strand
CAATTATTTTTCGCGGTCTCTATGAAAGCCCATAAAAGGCCCATCAACATAGAAGTACCTGGCCGAGATTGACCAAAAGAAAAGGACTAAACCAAACCAAGAATACCTATTCCCTTTAATAGTAGGATAATTCCTTTCTTAATTTAGTAGCCCCAACACATTGAAGCCTATGGATCCTTCCTTTCAATATAGAAATCAACATAGAAGTACCTGGCTCAAATTGACCAAACGAAAAGGACTAAACCAAACCAAGAAAAGGACGCAATCCTTCCTTTAGTTTGCTCATTCGCTTAATTAGTTACATCGAAGATCTAGACAGAAAGTCCTGTGTTCAATTCCCACAATGTTGATTTATTTTGACCCAATTATTTTTCGCGGTCTCTATGAAAGCCCATAAAAGGCCCATCAACATAGAAGTACCTGGCCCAGATTGACCAAACGAAAAGGACTATACCAAACCAAGAATACATATTCCCTTTAATAGTAGGATAATTCCTTTTTTTAATTTAGTAGCCCCAACACATTGAAGCCTATGGATCCTTCCTTTCAATATAGAAATCAACATAGAAGTACCTGGCCCAGATTAACGAAACGAAAAGGA
>NW_021229384.1:0-2031 GCF_002162155.2 Triticum dicoccoides | reverse complement strand
TGTTCTACCTTGGAGTATCACCCTCTTTCATAACAAGAAGTTAAGTGGGAGCTCGATAGTGTTTTTGATCTTGTATGTGGACGACATACTACTGATCGGAAATGATGTTTCGATGCTAAACTTGGTCAGGGGATCATTGAATGGCAAGTTTTCGATGAAGGACCTTGGTGAGGCAGTCTATATTTTAGGCATTAAGATCTATAGAGATAGATCAAGGAGGCTGCTCGGCCTAAGCCAGAGCACGTACATAGATAAAGTGTTGAAGCGGTTCAACATGAATGAGGCGAAGAAAGGGTTCTTGCCACTCTCACATGGTACAAGGCTAAGCGAGACTCAGAGTCCTTTGACATCTGATGAGCGAAGCAGGATGAGTAGGATTCCGTATGCCTCGGCAATCGGATCCATCATGTATGTCATGATATGTACAAGGCCTGATGTTGCTTTTGCAATAAGCCTAACAAGTAGATACCAGGCCAACCCAGGTGAGAGTCACTCGGCAGCAGTAAAGACTATTTTGAAGTACCTAAAAAAGGACTAAGGAGATGTTCCTAGTTTATGGACGTGAGGAAAAGCTCGTCGTAAGGGGTTACGCCGATGCTAGTTTCGAAACCGACAGAGATGATTGTCGATCACAGTCCAGATTCGTGTATGTCCTGAATGGAGAAGCAGTGCACTGGATGAGTTCCAAGCAGGATACGGTGGCCGATTCTACCACAGAAGCCGAATACATTGCGGCTTGTGAAGCTGCGAAGGAAGGTGTTTGGATCCAGCATTTTCTGGATGATCTTGGTATTTTCCCAGCCTCGGTGAAACCGTTGGACCTTTATTGTGATAATTCTGGTGCCATCGCACAAGACAAGGAGCCGAGGAATCACCACAAGGTCAGACACATAGACCGTAAATATCAGCTGATACGAAAGATCGTAAAGAATGGTGATGTAGAGTTATGCAAGATTCACACGGATGCAAATGTTGCAGATCCGTTGACTAAGCCACTTCCACAACCCAAGCATGAGGGGCGCGTTAGAGCTATGGGCATTCGATGTCTATTTGATTGACTCTAGTGCAAGTGGGAGACTGTTGGAGATATGCCCTAGAGGCAATCATGTATGATGATATTTCCTATGTGTTTATGAATAAACATAGTCCTTGGACATTATCAATGATGTGTATCAGCAAGTACGTGACTTGTTTGTGGGACTATGCATTGTATGATGACTGTCCTAAAAGGTCCCTAGTCGAAAGGGTTGTGTGGACGCGCAACCGACTAGACTAGCATACGACACGGTCGATGGCTTGCTCTCACTAGCCATGGAGCATTGGATGCTAACCGGATAATATGAACTTGGAAAGGTCTAGTCGGATTCGACATAGTCGGATCCGAGTCGAGATAAGGTCCGAGTCGGACAGACCCAACTATGAGACGCAGCGATATGTCATCTGTGAGTCTCTAGTACAACATACGTTCTATGTCCTAAGACCTGAGCTGACGCATTTACTCGGGATTGATAGACTTGCTTTGGGCCGACCAAACGCTACTCCGTGACTGGGTAGTTACAAAGGTAGGTTTCGGGTTTGTCCAGTCCCATGCTGCGAGACATGGTCGAGCAAGATGGGATTTGCCCCTCCGATCAGGAGAGATATACTTTGGGCCCCTTGTGTGATCCGACCAGGAACAGCATGGCCATGCGACAAGGATTATGAGATAATCTGGATTGTGGTCGGCATCACTGAAACGAGAAAGAGGTCGGGCTAGCACAAGGATGACAGTCTCACCTTGAGCCCGACAACATATATCGTGTGGCAAAGGGAACAGAAGTGTGACACGTTGTACAGGTTCACCTAACCAGCTTCATAGTCTGCTTGGTGGTCGGCACGCCTTGCTAGAGGCCGCTACCAACCGTGCAGGTCGAAGGTGATCCGAACTGTGACCAAGCCGGTTTGAACCTAAGGGGTCGCGTGCTTAAGGGAAGGAACCTACGAGGTTGGTTCATAGGACACTGGTCGGATGTGATCCGAACTGGACTAGGA
>NW_021229383.1:0-2285 GCF_002162155.2 Triticum dicoccoides | reverse complement strand
ATAGAACTAGTTTATTTTTAGTAAGAAAATTTAGGTATATGAGATTATTTGAACTAGTTGAATTAATAGAACTAGTTTATTTTTAGTAAGAAAATTTAGGTATATGAGATTATTTGAACTAGTTTAATTAATAGAACTAGTTTATTTTTAGTAAGAAAATTTAGGTATATGAGATTATTTGAACTAGTTGAATTAATAGAACTAGTTTATTTTTAGTAAGAAAATTTAGGCATATGAGATTATTTGAACTAGTTGAATTAATAGAACTAGTTTATTTTTAGTAAGAAAATTTAGGTATATGAGATTATTTGAACTAGTTGAATTAATAGAACTAGTTTATTTTTAGTAAGAAAATTTAGGTATATGAGATTATTTGAACTAGTTGAATTAATAGAACTAGTTTGTTTTTAGTAAATGCTTAGTTGAATTAGTTGAATTAATTGAATTAGTAAGTGTTTAATGTTTCGCCTATATGAACATATATAGGAAATGTCGTCTGACGACGGAAAAAAATTCATTATGTGCGAATACTGTGAAGACCAGCGTGGCCTGTGCGACAGAAATTTCCTTGTTCATGATAGGCGCTTCAGCATCAAGCTGGATGAGACCTTCGAATTCGATACGGTAAGTCACAACAACAAGTCTGTTTTCGTAATTAAGCATGACTTATATATGCTTCATTTGCCTGACTTATAATTTTTAATTTTCACTATTCTACTAGCGCATCCCCTGCCATGCAAGTATTTTTGTCTTGGATAAGATAGGTTTCAATGATATGGAAACTATGGAGGTAAAGAGAGTTTACCTGAAAACTGAGCATGATTTCTTCAACAGGGACTCCCGATGACAGTTGTGCCTCAGGGGATCGAGACTAAAGGTCGCATGTCAATTGTTAGCTCACGGCCAAGATATCCTGCATTGCACATGAGTGCATTCAGGATTTCTAGAAGCGATGAATGCTTAATAGTGAAAGATTGGAGAAAAATTGTTAACGATCGCAGAGAAGTACTAGGGGGCAGCAATGAGAAGCGCATCCCACAATTAGGAGACAGGTTCATCTGCATGCTCCAATATGATGAATCAGGAGAGCTATACATGTTCTATGCTATTTTACCTAAGAGAGAGCAGCAGGAGTGATTTAGCTAGTTCATGCTCTTAGTACTTGTCCTTTCATGTCCGTGTTCTTCGTTCTGAACTTAATCTCAAAGAGTGATTTGCTTTTGTGGTGTTATATGTGAACGCTTATAATATCATGACAATCATGTTGAACTTGATGATATTTTTGCTTCTGGTACAAGTGAATGTTTCTTCTTTCAGCTAGCGTTGGTGGTGATTAGATAGCGGTAATGACTATGATGATTAAATAATGATAATGACGACTACGATGATTTTTAGCTAGCTAGCTAGAGTATATATATACTCACGTTGATGATATGATGCAAGAGTTTTTATATTAATATGATGATATGATGATGAGTTATTATATCATATAATGAAAGAAACCGCAGATTAGTTTCAGCTGGATGGATCCTACCTAAGTGATCAAGTATAATGCCATATTCGTATAAATTATACTTGATCACCTAATTAGGTGATCAAGTATAATATGGATATGGATTTAACAACTCATTATAATGTAAAAGAATCACTAAATTAAATTGAAAACACAAAATTAAAGGAAATTTTTAAAAAAAAACCCAGACATTTAGTACCGGTTGGTACTAAAGCCCTACGCGCACCCGGGCCTGGCTCGTGCCACGTGTTTGCACTTTAGCGCCGGTTCGTGACGAACCGGTACTAAAGTGGGGGCCTTTAGTCCCCACTCTTTAGTGTCGGTTGGCGAACCGGCACTAAAGGCCGTCACGAACCGGCACTAAAGGCCGGTTCTGCACTAGTGAATAGAAGGAGCTCGAGCTACCCAACCTGCAACTGGAGGAGCATGGAGTCTGGCCGGGATTGAGAGGCGTACGAGCGGTATTGGTCGGGAGCCAAATCCACGAGGGAGGGCTGCATCGAGGGATGAGGAGGCGGGATTGGCCCGCCGCCGCACGGGACCTTGCTTCGATGACGTCAACCGATGGCGGCGGGACGTTGAGGGACTAGGAGGAGAACTAGGCGCCGGCCACGGAAGCGCCTCCCGTGTCTCCCAAACAGACGACCTGGAGGACTCACTTGTACTCTAGTGATAGCTAGTACTATCTATCATTCATGGTGAGATTATCCAAATCATTTGTATGTAATTTTCTAATGTTAATATGTGGTTAACTGACTTCATCACCAGCAAA
>NW_021229382.1:0-428 GCF_002162155.2 Triticum dicoccoides | reverse complement strand
TCTAAATTTGTAACTTGTCTGTGTCTTGCTCGCTTCACTGTTGTAACTATATTTTTGCCCTAGTCATGTGTACATACAGAAACATTTCAGGATGAAGTGACATCAACACAAAGATCTGCGAGCAGTGCGGCATGGCCGTTACCGAATGATTATTGATTGGAATTGGAATGTGCTGATGTTCTTAAGCATCAACTAGAGGTGGGAAGACAACGTGTACATGATTGTCAACATTTAATCAACAAGTTGAGACTGGACATGCAGGTATTAGATGCAGGAGTCAAATAAATGAAACAAGACACTGAGGTAACCATGAAGGAATTGGAGATTTTGCAGACTGAAATTTGTGCTACATGAATCCAGCCAATCAATTATAGTTCAAATGGAGTTAAGTTGATGCATGTCCATGATGTATGAGCTGTATTTGCCCA
>NW_021229381.1:0-727 GCF_002162155.2 Triticum dicoccoides | reverse complement strand
ATGCAAATCATACCACATGGGCAAGATGACTGAAAAGCCTCGTTTTCAGTAAGATGGAACAAGATAGCAACTTGTTGGAAGTAACACATTTTGATGTGTGCAGTCTAATGAGTGCTGAGGCATGCAGTGAATATCGTTATGTTCTTACTTCACAGATGATTCGAGTAGATGTTGAGAATATTTACTTGATGAAACACAAGTCTGAATTATTGAATGGTTCAAGTAATTTCAGAGTGAAGTAGAAGATCATCGTGATAAGAGGATAAAAATATCTATGATATGATCATAGAGATGAATATCTGAATTACGAGTTTGGCACAGAATTAAGACATTGTGGAAATAGTTTCACAACTAATACAGCCTGGAACACCATAGTGTGATGGTGTGTCCGAACATCATAGTTGCACCCTATTGGATATGATGCATACCATGATGTCTCTTATCGAATTACCACTATTGTCCATGGGTTAGGCATTAGAGACAACCACATTCACTTTAAATAGGGCACCACGTAATTCCGTTGAGACGACACCGTTTGGAGAAACCTAAGTTGTCGTTTCTTAAAGGTTTGGGGCTGTGACGCTTATGTGAAAAAGTTTCAGGATTGATAAGCTCGAACCCAAAGCGGATAAAATACATCTTCATAGGACACCCAAAACAGTTGGGTATACCTCCTAATTCAGATCCGAAAGCAATATGAATTGTTTCTAGAATCGGGTCCTTTTTC
>NW_021229380.1:0-3531 GCF_002162155.2 Triticum dicoccoides | reverse complement strand
TTTGAATGTAGTCGTTCAAGCGGATCATTACTGCTATGCTTGGCCCCGCGTGTAGTAGTCTTCTTCACCCTGCAAAAAGAAAAAAAAATCACATGAGAAAGGTGTGAAAAAATGAACAAAAATATGTTTGCAAATGGTAGAAACCTTAAAAAGAATGAAAAACAAGTGGAAAAGTTGGTAGTTGCCATGTAATGGGAACATGAGTTGCCATGTGTCATGGTTAGCAGTTGCCATCCAGCAGTAGTTGCCATGTTAGCAAACTTGAAGAATGAAACAAATGTATGTTCTGTCAGGAATGCAATTTGAAACCTGTGTGTGGGATGAGCTCACAAAGCCAAAGGTAAAAAATGGCAGTTGCCATTAGGTAGAGGGTTAGTTGCCAGTTGGCCTAGATGCCAGTTGCCATGTAAAAGAACAAATAGGAGTTGCCGTAAACTAAAAAAAATGAAGGAAGAAATCATTTGGGAAAACAGCGGTTGCCGCGTGGGGGACGGTGACAGAAGATCATGTGACAAGCTGAACAGTAGCATTGGAAAATTCAAGGAAAAAAACCCACTATGTAAATGAAAGCACATGGATAAACATACTTCTTGACTGGCTTCCTCAAGTCTGGCAACACAACAGGATCCCCGGTGTTGGTCGTCGTCGTACGAGGAGAAGACCTGGTGGAAGGGGTGTCACCGGCAATGGGGGCACCTTTGTTCAAGCGAGCAGAAACACGGGTTGCTGTTGGCGCCTGTTTCTTCGTAACTGCTCGTCCACCAGCGGTCGGCTCGCTGCAAATAACAGATGGAGGGAAAAAGGGAAGGTGGAAAATGTCAGACAACAAACCCGTTGCCGCGCTTGACAAAAAAAAGTGCAAAGAAAATGGATGAGATTGTTCCAAGAAAATAGACACAGCGGAAAACTAAAATTGAAAGTCGAACCTCCTCCTGGCAGCTACGGGATCGGTCTTGGACTTCTTGCCATGAGAACCCTGCCCAACATCATCTGGAGCCCTCCCCATCCTTGATGGCAACACCCCCTGGCCTCTCACAGCCGTCTGTTCTTTCACTTTCTCCGGTAGGGGGGCATCTGTTGCATCCTTGCCCTTGTTGCCGCCTGTGCGAACTTCAGCATGTTCATCGTCATCCGTGTCCTGATGCACATTATCCATGTCGTCGTCGTCATCCTTGCTGAGGCCAGCGTCTCCATCTACATCATCTTGTGTGTCACCGGGCTCTTGGGAACTGTTGTAGTCATATCGGCCACGGCAACCGGCTGGTCGATGTGTACGTTCTGGGACAAATGAAGTGAACTGCCTCGCAACCGCGTCGCTGTCAGAGGCACTGAGGGACGTCCACCCCTCAACCAACTTCCCGAGCAATCCGGTCATTCCGGAAGCAAACTGCCCAATTAGATGCTCAACTGGTGCCCTCGCCTGTCCACGAAAACAAGAAGCATCAACAACAACCCGTATTGTAGTCGCTTGCGCGACATCAACATGTAATCCACGGCAAACCATGGAAGTCAATATTTTGATTACCTCAGAAGGGCAAGACGGAGCTGAGTGCACGTCCATCCACTTTCCAAATTTTTGAGGCCCCCCAAACACGATGTAGTCTATAGCATGCTTGGCCATCAGCTATGAAAAACAAAAAAGAAATTGTAAGCATGCCTTATAAACCACGGGATGGTTGCCTCATGTCAAATTTGTAAGCATGCCATGTGAAGAGATAAACAAAAATTAACCTGTAGTTTTCCATACGTGCTATCAGTTGCCCTGTCTGCGGCAAGCACAGCCTTGACAGCGTTGATGATCCACGCAGAAACAGCAAACTTGTGCGTAGGCGGCGGGCCTCCTACCCCAGAGAAATTCACGGTGGACAGATCAAGACAGTCGAGATACATGAGCGGATTTAAAACAATTTTACAAAAGAAACAAATGTCAGTTGCCATCATGGGTACTTTGTAGTTGGGAAAAAAGAGCAGGATAATGTATGATCCAATGATAATATGTATGTGCTAGTTGCCATCATAGTGTGCTGGCAGTTGCCATCATACTGTGATAGCAGTTGCCATGCTAATATGATGGCAGTTGCCACGTTGTCATTATGACAGTTGCCATATTGTCATTATGGCTGCCACATTGTCATTATGGTAGTTGCCATCTTGTTATGATCAGGATGCCATGCATGAATAAAACTGTGTTATTAACAATAGTTCACACAGAGATCTGGTAAAAATAAATACCATTAAATGCAGTCGACAACCCTTCTAGTACATCTTGTTTTTGAAAGCATCATGGAGAAAGTCGGCAATAAACTTACACCAGTTCATGTTCACATTTTTCAGATTTGCCTGCACCACACAAAATTTCAGGGCAAAAAGTTTGCCACATCATAAATCAAACGGAAAAAACAACAACGAAAACACTGCAGTCATTAGCTTAACAGGTGACATCGGAGCCAGGAGATTGAAGGAAAAGTAAAGTAGTAAGGATGGATCATTCACCAGGATGGGGAAACATTTGTTGCTTGGGCGAAGGGAAGTGGTCGGTGCAAAAACAGCTGAGATGTGGTACATGAGTAGCTTCATCTTGAAAACATCTCCGTGCGTCGTCATGGCCTGCAGCGAATCTGCCAGTACAGACGTGTTCGGCATGGACTCCAATCCAGGAAACAAACGGGCGAACAGCTCTTCCTCGATCTCATTATTGACCTCGTACGGGACTTTGATATGTCCACGAGGCACACCCAGAGTGCAGAACACGGATTCCTCATTCAACGGAAGTCTTTCGCGTCCCAGAATCACGAATTCCCTGGAGCCGGCTCGTAGATCTCACCAAGCCAGTCGCATACAGGGTTGACAAGGTTCGTGCACCAGACATCTATCAGAACCTGCATACCCATCTCAGCAGCAGCTCCCTTTTGATCGTCGATGAATTTTTCAATCAACACAGTCAGACGTTCCCGGGAGGCTCTATTGCGAATACATTTCTTCTTCTGCAAAAAACAGACACAAAAGTGATCAGCTGTTGCCATGTTTTTGCAATGTCATGAAAATGTAGTTCATGACAGACGACTACAAAAGATATAGGTGCCAACCAATAACAAAAATCGGGAGGAGATGGGGCGGGTGTGTGGACAGTTACCTCGTCGCCCTTTTTTCTCCGTCCAGTTGTCCGGTTACGCTGTGGTGGATCCATGAAATCATCGTCATCATTTTGATGATCGCCACGAGCCATTCTGCTGTTAAGGGGGAAAATGTAAATGCAAGAGGTAAGCATTTGCCACCTAACAGAAAATGTCAACTAGTGAATGCAAAAAAATAGCAAGAACATGCACGCGGCCCCCCCTCCCCCCTCCCCCCCACCTCTATGATTGTCAAGAACATAAACGTGGCAAGTAAGCGCGTTGGTAAATGCACTTGAAAACGAAAATGTTAAAGTTGCCATGTTATCCCAGTATAGTACAAAAAAGCAATGAAACCACATCTGAATCGATAACCTGAAAACAGGCACAGTGTGGTCAGATATCACAAAAAGTCATT
>NW_021229379.1:0-1728 GCF_002162155.2 Triticum dicoccoides | reverse complement strand
CTAATCATAACACCTCTATTAAGATGCTTAAGGAAGTTATTTTTTTGAGGTTTGGAGTCCCTAGATATCTTATGACTAATGGTGGTTCACATTTTATTCATGGTGCTTTCCATAAAATGCTTGCTAAGTATGATGTTAATCGTAGAATTGCATCTCCTTATCACCCAGAGTCTAGTGGTCAAGTAGAGCTGAGCAATAGAGAGCTCAAATTAATTTTGCAAAAGACTGTTAATAGATCTAGAAAGAATTGGTCCAAACAACTTGATGATGCATTATGGGCCTATAGAACTGCATATAAAAATCCAATGGGTATGTCTCTGTATAAGATGGTTTATGGAAAAGCATGTCACTTACCTCTCGAACTCGCACATAAAGCATATTGGGCTATTAAAGATCTCAATTATGACTTCAAACTTGCCGGTGAGAAGAGCTTATTTGATATTAGCTCACTTGATGAATGGAGAACCCAAGCCTATGAGAATGCCAAGCTATTCAAAGAAAAAGTTAAAAGATGGCATGAAAAAAGAATACAAAAGCGAGAATTTAATGTAGGTGATTATGTGTTGCTATTCAACTCTTGTTTAAGATTTTTTACAGGAAAACTTCTCTCTGAATGGGAAGGTCCTTAGTTATCAAGGAAGTCTATCGTTCCGGCGCCATAAAAATCAACAACTTCGAAGGCACAAGTCCGAGGGTGGTGAACGGTCAAAGAATCAAACGTTATATCTCATGTAATCCTATCAATGTTGAAACCAATATTATTGAGACCGTAACCCCGGAGGAATACATAAGGGACACTTTCCAGAACGTTTCAGACTCCGAAAAGAAATAGGTATGTGGTACGGTAAGTAAACCGACTCCAAAACAGTTCTAATGGCAATTTTTCTTCTGTTTTGGAATATTTAAGAATTTCGGAAAGCAAGAAGTAATCCGGGAAGGACACGAGGCCTCCACGAGGGTGGAGGGCGCGCCCACCCCTACTGGGCGCGCCCACCTGTCTCGTGGCCACCTCGTGTGCCTCCCAGACTCCGTTTTCTTGCACGTTACTTCTCTTGGTCGGTAAAAATTCATTATATAATCTCCCAAAGGTTTTGACCAGCGTACCACGCAAAAATCCTCTATTTTCGTTTCGAGCTATTTTTCTGACAGATCTAGAGCACCATGACGTCTCCAAGCGCTCCCAAGGACAAGTTTTTCGAGAGGGTCATCAACCCCTATCTTGCGGAGGTGCTGCAACACCCTCAAACCATTGAGATGCGTGAGGGGGTGCTGCACATCCGCGATGTGGAGGGACCAAGGCATACCGGAAGCATGGAGACAAAGCTCGAAGCCATGGAACAACAAGTTTTCAAGTGCCAAGGGATGATGGAGCGAGGACTCAACGCCAACAAGATGATGATCGTGGAGTTCACCAACAACCACAAGCTAGATGCCAAGATCATTGGGGAGACCATCTTCAAGCTTCAAGAGAAAATCGAGCACCTCCAAGCCCAGATCTATGACCTGCAAAACCAAAACTGTGAGTATGAATATATATTCAAGAGGATGAGTTTGGCTGCAGATTTGAGGATCCCGGAGACTCGATCATCCTTCTATGATGGTGAGCCTATGCCTTGGAAGATGGACGACAAGCCTACATCATCAACAACTCCTTCTTCACCGCATCCGAGGACATAATCACATGGGTATGGGCACTCCCCTTGGCAACTGCCAAGCTTGGGGGGGGGG
>NW_021229378.1:0-1166 GCF_002162155.2 Triticum dicoccoides | reverse complement strand
AGCTAGATATATTATTCCAGAGCTCCCCAACAGGTGGCATAATTTTTGGACATATATTAATATATATAACTAATATATTTCCAATGCAAATATTTATGCATTAATTCCAAATGCCCAAAATAAATACCTATGAGCTCTTAAAAATATTGGTTTGATTTTTATCTCTGTCCAATATTTTCAGAGAGCAACATGAGCATTTTCTTGGACCCTTTTGGAGAAATTTTTATTTGGGTCATTTTCAAAAATGATTCTGAGGGTTTCACAAATCCCCATTTCAAAATTAAATGGAATTTTAAACATGATGCACACACTCTGATGCATGACTAGCTAGGGTGTGACAACTCACCCCCACTCAAAAGAATCTCGTCCCGAGATTTGGGTTCCTCCGGGAAGAAGGCGGGATACTCGAGTCGAAGATGATCCTCCCTTTCCCAAGTTGCTTCATCCTCAGAATGGTGCGACCATTGTACTTTGAGAAACTTGATATTATGACGTCGAGTGGTACGCTCGGCCTGATCGAGGATACGAATGGGGTACTCTCGATATGTAAGATTATCTTGGAGATCAAGCGTTTCGTGGTCCACTCCACGGATAGGATCCGAGAAGCAACGCCTGAGTTGAGAAACGTGGAAGACATCGTGGACTCTGGAGAGGTGCGGAGGTAGTTCCAACTGGTAGGCAACCTCTCCTCATTTGGCAAGAATGCGAAAAGGTCCAATGTAGCGAGGAGCCAATTTGCCTTTGATACCGAAACGATGGGTTCCCTTCAGAGGGGTGACCCGAAGATAAGCCTTCTCGTCAACCTCGAAAGTCATAGCCTTATGTTTTCGGTCATATTGACTCTTTTGACGAGATTGGGCTGTTTTCAACTTTTCACGAACGATGCGAACTTGTTCTTCTGCTTCCTGAATCATATCCGGGCCAAAGAATTGTCTTTCCCCGGTTTCTGACCAGTTAAGGGGTGTTCGACACCGTCGTCCATAGAGAACTTCAAAAGGGGCTTTACCCAAGCTAGATTGATAGCTGTTGTTGTAAGCGAATTCGGCAAATGGAAGGCACTTCTCCCAGTCCATTCCGAATGAGATAACAGAGGCTCGAAGCATGTCTTCTAGAATCTGGTTGACGCGTTCCACTTGACCACTCGACTGAGGGTGGAAGGCGGTGCT
>NW_021229377.1:0-2071 GCF_002162155.2 Triticum dicoccoides | reverse complement strand
TCTTGATCTGTCTCTATAGATCTTAATGCCCAATATGTAAGCAGCTTCACCGAGGTCTTTCATTGAAAAACTCTTATTCAAGTATCCCTTTATGCTATCCAGAAATTCTATATCATTTCCGATTAGTAATATGTCATCTACATATAATATCAGAAATGCTACAGAGCTCCCACTCACTTTCTTGTAAATATAGGCTTCTCCAAAAGTCTGTACAAAACCAAATGCTTTGATCACACTATCAAAGCGTTTATTCCAACTCCGAGAGGCTTGCACCAGTCCATAAATGGATCGCTGGAGCTTGCACACTTTGTTAGGTCCCTTTGGATTGACAAAACCTTCCGGTTGCCTCATATACAACTCTTCTTGCAGAAATCCATTCAGGAATGCAGTTTTGACATCCATCTGCCAAATTTCATAATCATAAAATGTGGCAATTGCTAACATGATTCGGACAAACTTAAGCATCGCTACGGGTGAGAAGGTCTCATCGTAGTCAATCCCTTGAACTTGTCGAAAACCTTTTGCGACAAGTCGAGCTTTGTAGACAGTAACATTACCATCAACGTCAGTCTTCTTCTTAAAAGATCCATTTGTTTCTCAATTGCTTGCCGATCATTGGGCAAGTCAACCAAAGTCCATACTTTGTTCTCATACATGGATCCCATCTCAGATTTCATGGCTTCAAGCCATTTTGCGGAATCTGGGCTCACCATCGCTTCTCCATAGTTCGTAGGTTCATCATGATCTAGTAGCATGACTTCCAGAACAGGATTACCGTACCACTCTGGTGCGGATCTTACTCTGGTTGATCTACGAGGTTCAGTAGTATCTTATTCTGAAGCTTCATGATCATCATCATTAGCTTCCTCACTAATTGGTGTAGGTGTCACAGAAACTGGTTTCTGTGATGTACTACTTTCCAATAAGGGAGCAGGTACAATTACCTCATCAAGTTCTACTTTCCTCCCACTCACTTCTTTCGAGAGAAACTCCTTCTCTAGAAAGTTTCCGAATTTAGCAACAAAAGTTTCGCCTTCGGATCTGTGATAGAAGGTGTATCCAATAGTTTCCTTTGGATATCCTATGAAGACACATTTCTCCTATTTGGGTTCGAGCTTATCAGGTTGAAGTTTTTTCACAGAAGCATCACAACCCCAAACTTTCAGAAACGACAACTTTGGTTTCTTGCCAAACCATAGTTCATAAGGCGTCGTCTCAACGGATTTTGATGGTGCCCTATTTAATGTGAATGCGGCCGTCTCTAGAGCATAACCCCAAAACAATAGCGGTAAATCAGTAAGAGACATCATAGATCGCACCATATATAGTAAAGTACGATTACGACGATCGGACACACCATTACGCTGTGGTGTTCCGGGTGGCGTGAGTTGCGAAACTATTCCGCATTGTTTCAAATGTACACCAAACTCGTAACTCAAATATTCTCCTCCACGATCAGATCGCAGGAATTTTATTTTCTTGTTACGATGATTTTCAACTTCACTCTGAAATTCTTTGAACTTTTCAAATGTTTCATACTTATGATTCATTAAGTAGATATACCCATATCTGCTTAGGTCATCTGTGAAGGTGAGAAAATAACGATATCCGCCACGAGCCTCAACATTCATCGGACCACATACATCTGTATGTATGATTTCCAACAAATCTGTTGCTCTCTCCATAGTACTGGAGAACGGTGTTTTTGTCATCTTACCCATAAGGCATGGTTCGCAAGTACCAAGTGATTCATAATCAAGTGGTTCCAAAAGCCCATCAGTATGGAGTTTCTTCATGCGCTTTACACCGATATGACCCAAACGGCAGTGCCACAAATAAGTTGCACTATCATTATCAACTCTGCATCTTTTGGCTTCAACATTATGAATATGTGTGTCACTACTATCGGGATTTAATAAGAATAGACCACTCTTTAAGGGTGCATGACCATAAAAGATATTATTCATATAAATAGAACAACCATTATTCTCTGATTTAAATGAATAACCGCCTCGCATCAAACAAGATCCAGATATAATGTTCATGCTTAACGCTGGCACCAAATAACAAT
>NW_021229376.1:0-713 GCF_002162155.2 Triticum dicoccoides | reverse complement strand
TGAGAAACTTGTATTTCCAAAGAAGTGAGTGGGAGCACTATAGAATTTCTGATGAGTATATGTTGTTGACATATTGTTGATCGGAAATGATGTAGAATTTCTGGAAAGCATATAGGGTTATTTGAAAAGTGTTTTTCAATGGAAAACCTGGATTAAGCTACTTGAACATTGAGCATCAAGATCTATATAAGGATAGATCAAAATCGCTTGATAGTACTTTAAAATGAATAAGTACCGTGACAAGATTTTGAAGGAGTTCAAAATAGATCGGCAAAGAAGGAGTTCTGGGTGTGTTATAAGGTGTGAGTATTGAGTAAAACTCAAGACCTGACCACGGCAGAGGAGAGAGAAAGGACGAAGGTCGTCCCCTATGCTCTACAGTATGCTGTGCTGTGTACCACACCTGAAGTGTGCCTTGCCATGAGTCAGCCAAGGGGTACAAGAGAGATCCAGGAATGGATCACTAGACAACGGTCAAAGTTATCCTTAGTGGACTAAGGAATTTTTCTCGATTGTGGAGGTGGTAAAAGAGTTCATCGTAAAGGGTTACATCGATGCAAACTTTGCCACTAATCTGGTTGACTCTGAATAGTAAACTAGATTCATATAGTAGAACAGTTATTTGGAATAGCTCCAAATAGCGCGTGGTAGCTGCATCTACAAGATGACATAGAGATTTGTAAAGCACACACGGATCTCAAGGGTTCAGGCCC
>NW_021229375.1:0-1365 GCF_002162155.2 Triticum dicoccoides | reverse complement strand
CCCATAATACCATAAGGAGGCACCTTAGTGGAGGTGACTCATAGAGCTATTCCCTTAAGAGGCAAAAAGAATTACTTTTGATACAGAGATCATTGAAACTCTCTATACTAGCCTAAGGAAATGCACAAACGATCATTTGAAGGAGTTCGAAAGGATGGCATACCCACACTAGAATGGATGGTGTGGACTACCTTGTTGAAGACAACGCATGGGATGATTTTGCTTGCGCGTGTTCTCAAAAACTTGAGCATTTCCATATTCATCAAGGTTCTACCAACATCCGTGTCAAGGATCCTGGCAACACAACATACTACCATGATGAATAGTGATGGACGATGCAGATGCAAAGAAAGATAACACTTTCTCAGATTTCACCTTAGCGAGGCAAAGGGTTCAAAATCTGGATGATCAACCGAGAGACATTTAGCACTCCGCTTCTAATGTTCTCCTTGATGTGCTAACGTAACCCATTTATTGATATGGTTTGTTATCTAGAACATCAAGATTACTACAATAACGGAATAAATTCATAAGGAACAACTACTAGAATAAATTCTATGAGATCCTTATGGGGAGGTGGCCAACTTCCTCAAACAATATTACTACAATAACGGTTCTTCCGGCTGGTGTGTTGTCCACGACATCCACTTTACTGGGTTAAAGGGATACCAATATTATAGTTCTTGGGAAACATTCTAACCATCATATCTGCCTGAGATTCAGATCTGGTTGGTGTCAGAATAATCCAGACTCATCAAGTCTAGAAGGGAAAACGAAAGTTTGCAACACAAATCGACGAGACGGCGTTGCAAGATTCTCGGGGAATAAACTACGATAGCAAGCTCCGAAACATGAGCGGCTTTTGCTACTTACATGTGAACACGCTGTCCCAGACAAGCATGACCACGTAGTTGTCTCATAATAAAAAACTACCGAGTTCAGGTTGGGAACCATCAACGAGGACAACGGAATCTTGTGCATGACCTAGGATAGTACGATAACTCTTTATCCTTTAACAAGTCAATCAGTGGCTTGGTGTGCTAGGAGATACATATGGAATGAAGATGATCGGTTTATCAGACCATAGAATACTTCGCACATGCATGACTGCTTGTGATGATTCCAGAGGAAGCAAAACATACTTTCTTGAATTCACGGCGGCAACTTACATCAAATGCACGTGAATCAAAGGAAGTCACTTCTTTCATCCAAACATATACTTCATGAACGGGGCATATCGATTGTCAGAACACTATTCACAATTTTTACACCATTATCGATATCTAGTCACACAACTAATACACATGCATATTGATCTCCTTCTTAATAGTTCAAAGAGGTGCGGGACAAGCTCCTAGCACAGGA